>NW_020624154.1:604046-898725 GCF_003573695.1 Papaver somniferum | reverse complement strand
TTTTTGAACTAAACCTAGCATAAATTAGCACAACCCATAAAAGAAAATAAAAACAATAATAATAATTACAAGCCCATAAAAGAAAAATAAAAGAAAATAAAAGAAAAAGAAAATAAAAATAAAAATAATTATTACAAGCCCAAATTAAAAATAAATTAATTATTACATACCCAAATTGAATATTTAATGGGGCCCAAGTGGGTTACTCGTGGTTTAGGCTTACTTGGTTAAGGAGGGAAGCCCAGTTAGGCTTTTGTTCCCTTTAGTTGCACAGCCCAGTTGGGCTTTAGGATCGTCCTAAGCAGCTCACGCTCAAGCCCAGCAACAACAGGTGGAACAGAGCCCAGCAGCAGCAACAGCAACGAAGCCTACCTCAGTTGGACGAGCCCAGTAACACTTGGCAAGCCCAGTTCAGTTGAAGTTGGTGAAGCCCAGTTCAGAGAAGTACAAGCCCACCAGTAGAAGGCAGAGCCCAGCAACAGCAGGTAGCATCCCAGTTGCTTTGGCTTGGCAGCAGGCTTGGCAGCAGCAGGCTTTGGCTTAGCAGCAGCAACAGCAGCAGCAACAGCAACAGCAGCAGCAGCTCAGGTGGCCTAGCAACACAGCTCTGCAGCAACAGCAGCAGCAGCAGCAACAGCAGCAGCAACTCAGTGGCACCTGCAAGTGAACAAGAGTGCAATGATATCAGGAGACAGCTTCAAGCACAGCAAGGTAAGATGCACTTTCAGCAGAGTATGCAGTGGGAGATGAAAGACAGCAAAGGAAATCAGCAGATGGCAGCACACAGCACCACTCCCCGGCAGCGGCGCCAAAAACTTGGTGTGGAAATGGAATGCTTCAATTAGACGTACAATTGATGTCCCCAAAAAGTTCCCAAATCAGAAAAATTAGGGTTCTTATAAAAATTATTAAAATTTACCTAATCACTGTTGACACTGGTAGATGTCGACCCATGCCTCCAATCCTTCTCCTGATGCTTCTCTTGTTCTTCCCATGCCCTAATTGCTTTTCTAGCTCATCTATTTCATCAACCCCTAACTTAGGGTTCCTGTGAGAGGAAAAGATCGAGGAATTGATGTTATAGAAAGCTAGAGGAGTAGGGGAATGATGGCTCGAATGGTGATGGTTGAATGATTTGGGGGGGAGAAGATGGTGGAGTGATTTGTGGGAGAAGATGGTGGAGTGATTTGTGGGGAGCATCACTGTTGCAGAAGAGGGGAAGAAGATGGATTCGATGGTTTTGGGAGAAGGGTGTGTTTGGCTAATGGGTATAGAATGGGGTATTAGGGTGTTGAGCGGGTTCAGCGAGGTTTGATGATCTGCGACAAGAAGCGATGGATGGGAAGATGGTAGGTGGATCCAACGGCGATACGGAGGTAAGCGTGGAGCGACCGTCGGATGAAGGGATGTAGCAAAACGGACGACCCAAGATGGAGATGGGTGTTGCGATGTAAAGCGGGATCTTCGGAGTTTGATGTGCGATGATGGAGCGACCGTTGGATGATGATATGGATCCAATCTGACGGCTACATGAGAAACGGGTATGGATATAGGAAATGAACTTGGGTGAGGGTTTTGGGCATTGGGTATGCCAAGCCCATATCTTCTTTAAGAACAATTCTTCCTTCTTGAGCCCATTCCTAGCTTTTTGGACGTGCGCTCCATTCTTTGCGGCTTCCTTGCGTAATTCTTCCCGTCTTTTCACTACTTTTCTGCTCTATTCCGCTCCGCAATTCATCCAAACTTTATTTATTACCTAAAAATGCAAAATTAAGTAAGAAAAATATTTATTCTTGAAAACAATGAAAATACAGAATATGGGATAAAATGTAGAATTACTGCGCAAAAGATGAGTTAAATGCCAACAAAAAGGGATAAATATATACAATATTTGGCACTCATCAGTATCTCCTTCAAATACGGTTTCTAAGATATCCCAAGTATCTTTAGACTTAGTGCACGATGTCACATGGTGCTGAAGATCTAGGATTATGAAGTGGATAATAGCGTTTAACCCGTCATAATTATGCGTTGTAGCACTTATCTCAGTTTCTATATTGTCCTAATGGCTTCGCGACAGTATTTCCGTCTCTAATAACTGTTGGCGCATCGTATCCAATAACTACAAGTTTCCATGTCTCAAAGTCACGGGCATATAAAAAGGAACGCATAGCAATTTTCCACCATAAATAATTTGTGCCATCAAATGTTGGCGATACGTTTATCGAGATTGCACTCTTATCCATATAGTCAGACTGCTTCAAACACAGACTTGTTAGGTATTGGACAAACTCAATACAACTCTGAAATTTATACTCAATCAAGGAATAATATTTAGAGTTATATCTCTCTCTCTTGCAATTAGAACTTTACTAAATAAAATCTTTAAACCTAATCACAAAGAGATTTCTTGGACAGTACCAAAGACCAATGTCCAAGAATCAATCAAGTCGTATCCAACAAACTAGGTCGGATGTATCTATTATGATTGATCAACGCACAACTTGTGATATTTCAATTATACAGATAAACAATATAATGTGGAAAAAGAAATAACACAGACACCAGAAGTTTTGTTAACGAGGAAACTGCAAATGCATAAAAACTCCGGGACCTTGTCCATATTGAACACCAAACTGTATTAAGAAGCTACATACACTAGCCTACTACCAATTAACTTCGGACTGGAATGTATTTTATCTCAAAAACTTATCCCACCAATTAAGGTACAACCGTGCTCCTTATACCTCTTGAATCCCAGAAGGACTCCGTGCAATTGATTCCCTTAGCTGACGTCACACCAACTAAGAGTTGCTTCAGCTCAATTGAAGAATTTAAACCAAAATCTCCTCCCATAAATTAAGCCTATATATGATTTCCTTTTACAATCAAAAAGTTTGATTTAAGGTGATGGGAATCGATAGCAATAAACAAAGTCTAGCGAACCTCAAAATCGGGACTTATGCAACCCGAAATGCATCTTCGATTATTATTGACCTCACAAGTATAAATCTTGTGGAATCAACCAAGTTTGAGACTAAGAGAAATTTTATGATTTCTATCTATCTTGATCGAGTGAGCAGCTCAACATTCGATCAAGATCATGATAATCGAGTTATCAAAGAAAGATAATTGGACCTGGCTTCACGAACCCCTATGAAGTCTTTGTAGTCGTTAAACCATAAAAGGGTTAGGAAGAGGA
The DNA here is from genome assembly GCF_003573695.1 of Papaver somniferum. NCBI lineage: Eukaryota > Viridiplantae > Streptophyta > Magnoliopsida > Ranunculales > Papaveraceae > Papaver > Papaver somniferum. The sequence continues at coordinate 895,523 of NW_020624154.1, read as the reverse complement.
CGACTCTAGTTACAACTAGGACACACCAAATTAGTGTCATGATTCAAAAATCCCAGTTGCTTGAATTTTTCCTTTTATATACATTCAAAGCATATGTTGCTTTTGGTTTTAAGCTAAGATAACTTTGGAACCAAGCAAAAAATATCCACCATTAGATGAATCTTTGAATCTGATTTACATAAACAAGATATGCACTCTGGTTAGGTAAAAGCGTAACGGAACCATGTACAAAGACTATATTCAAGGTGGTTAGCCAAAACTAGCCGATTTGAACTTACATGAACACTTAAAAGCTTGATACTCATTTTCATGAACACTTAAGACATTAACTTTTGAGTCATAATCATGTGATCAAATAAGTCTAATGTTTTTGGTGAATTAATCAAATGCTAATTATCTCATAGAAATAGGTGGTTCAGTCTTCACTTACCTTTCGTTGATGAAATTCTCTAAAAGCTTTGGTTGATCTTCGCCTTGAAACGGTAGAACGCAATGATGACTGTTGTGATCCCCTGTTTCTCAACTATATTTCTATCCTAGTCCGAGACTTAACTAGTTGTAGACTAGAAATCCAAATATAGTTTTGACAATTAAATTTGACAACAATGAGATAGCAACACTTGTGAGTTCGACGGAGCAATGATCTAACACTACCATGTCTCAATCTCAAGATATTAGTCGAACAAGAAATATAAAACCACCTAGAAATAAACCTAGTCAACCTCTAACGAGGAGGAGACAAGAAGGTTCGGCTGAAGAAAACAATTTCACCCTACTTTCCGACTGAGAACTGGAAAAACTGTCATTTTATGGTGAATCTGGAATACTATTAGGACATACGGTGTCCTCTAAGGGAATAGAAGTTGATAAAGCTAAGGTTGGCCTAATTTCAAAATTAAGACCACCTAAGAATGTAACATATGTTAGATATTTCCTTTGTCATGCTGGATTTTATCGTTGTTTCATCAAAGACTTTAGTAAGATTGCTTTACCTCTATCGAATCTACTTGCTAAAGATACTGCCTTTGTATTTGAAGAACCATGTGCTGAAGCTTTTGAGAATCTTAAATCATTGTTAAATTTTTCCCCTATCATCCAACCACCTAATTGGAACCTCCCATTTGAACTCATGTGTGACGCGTCTGATTATGCAGTTGGTGTTTTCCTTGGACAACGACATGATAAAGCACCTAGTGTAATTTATTATGCTAGTAAGACCCTAAACGATGCCCAGTTGACTGCACAACCACTGAGAAGGAAATGTCAGCCATCGTTTTTGAACTTGAGAAATTCAGATCATATCTCTTAGGGTCCAAGGTCATAGTCTACTCTGATCATGATGCACTCAAGTAACTTCTTCGAAGAAGGAAACCTCGGCTGATCATATGGGTATTGTTGTTCCAAGAATTTACTCTAGATATTCGTGATAAGAAGGGGTCTGAAAATGTAGTAGCTAACTGTTTATCTCGCATCCTTCATGAGACTACAGATAATGAGAGACAATCCCTGACATGTTCCCTAATAAACAATTATTTACCATCTATTTGTTACCCTGGTTTTCCGACATTGTTAATTATTTGGTAACTGGTCAAATGTCCGACCATTGGTATAAACATGATAGAGTTAATTCTTGTATGAGGTTAAATACTTTTTCTGGGATGGCCCGTACTTATTCAAATACTTCCCTGATCAGATCATCCGCCGTTGTATTGCTGACAACGTAATCTCCAGTCTTTTGACATTTTTTTTAACTATGGAGCTTGTGGGGGTCACTTTAGTTCTAAGAAAACAGCTGCTAAGGTTTCAGAATCTGGTCTTTCTTGGCCAACTCTGTTAATTTACTCCCATTTATTTTGTCAAAGTTGTGAGACATGTCAGAAATTAGGAAAGTTGACCCGACGTAATATGATGCCGCTTAATCTTATACTAATAATAGAAATATTGGATGCAGGGGGGTAGATTTTATGGGTCCCTTTGTCAATTCCGTTGGAAACTTCTACATCTTATTAGTTGTTGATTATGTGTCTAAGTGGGTTGAAACAATACCTATCAAGACAAATGATCGCCACATTGTGATCAAGTTTGTTAGAAACAATATTTTTTTCTCGATTTAGTATACCTAGAGCAATCATTAGTGGCGGAGGTTCCCATTTTTGTAACCATTCTTTTGAGGTACTCATGAAGAAATACTTCATTACCCATAAGGTTTCTACACCTTCCACCCACCGTCTTGTCACCAAGTAAAAATATTTAATAGGCAGATCAAACCGATTTTAGAATCGGTATTTACGCTTAGTAGAAGCTTTGTGGGCTTACCGAACCTCTTTTAAGACTCCACTTGGGATGTCTCTGTATAGACTTGTGTTGGGTAAAACTTTCCATTTGCATGTAGAATTAGAACACCGAGCTTATTGGGCCATTAAACGGCTAAACTTTGACCTAATTGCTGCTAGTGATTATAGTAGATTCTAACCCAATGTGTTAGAAGAAATTCGTAATGTTTCTTACCAGAGTGCGAAAATTTACAATGAGAAAAATAAAAAAATTCATGATAGATCGATTATTCGAAAGTCATTTGAACCAAGTCAAAAAGTTCTCCTTTATAATTCCCCTCTACATCTTTTTCCTAGTAAATTAAGATCTCGATGGTATGGTTTTGTCAAAATAGTTTTCCCTCATGGTGAAGTTGAAGTTCAGAATCCGAAGAATGGAGAAATTTTCAAGGTTAATGGTCAAAGGTTGAGACCATTTTTGGAGTTACCCAATTACGTAGTAAAAGAATCATAACTTAAGGATCTTGTCTACCAGGATTAATGTTAATAGTATCGACATCTGGATGAAGATATTAAACTTAGCACTCTATGGGATGCAACCCATACTTTTGGTACAGGGTGACGTTGAGAAGGTCCCTCTAGAGGACCCTGCCTACCTTGATTGAACATCAAGGTTGTTGTTGTCCATTAGTAAGTTTTTGTTTTTATTTTCTGTCTTATTCTCCGGCGAAGGATTGTTACGCTTCACCCAGGTACTATCTTTATGACTTACCTATTTATTCCTCTATTAGCTATAGTTGTGGTATTGCACTTTAATTTGAAACATTGAGGACAATGTTAGATTTACGTTTAGGGTTGAAGGAGAAACTTTTAGTTAGTTTTTAGTTGTAATAGCCTAGAAACTTGTGCCAATCCATGATAACACTAACCAATCTATGTGGATGGAACATCTTGGTTGTAAGAGTTAAGGGACCCAACTAAATAGTATATTCACTAAAGGACATAGCTCAGGTGTTGGAAATTGCATGATAATTGTCACCGTATCTCGGAGTCGTCATCATATCACGTTCTGTTTTTGTTTTTACAAACTCCGTGTGTTTCTCTAAGTACTTCGGTGAGGCACTAGTATCGCCTTGTTGTCGCCACTAGGATGAAGTAGAGTGATTGAGGTCAAGACCAATTATTTTATTGTTTTTTATTTATTTAATCCAATATTATTTTATTGTTCTCCATGTTTCCTTCGCCTAAGCAAGCGTGAAATGCAAGATCCATGGGAACTACCATGTAATCTACTGACAAGGAGCATGCGCTTGGATCCAAGAGAACTAATCATGTTGTCGATTCTAAAAAAAATAGAAAAAATAGAAGAAAAAAAGTGTATATATATAAATTATTGCTGAATAAATAATCGACCGCTGGAGTCCTTGTATATACCAGCTGAATTGATAATAGAATTATGATTCAGACCAGTATATCAATCCATTAGGCCATCTTGGCACTGGTGTTCATATACATATTCTGGGAAGCCCTGTTCACCTTAGTCAACATTCGCAAAACATTTATCTCCATATCCATCTTATTAATCTATTCACATGTGCTTGCGTTTTGTTGACTCCGAATATTAACGTCCATTGTGCGACTATCTGGGTAGAGCTCTGTTTATGTTATATAAATTTTAGTACGCTTGATTGCAAACTCGTGTACAACAATTGGATTCATGACAGGGTAATTCCTCCTACAGCCAATGAGTAAGTATGCTAACTAAGGAGATTGTTAAGTCTCGTTCCTATATTCTTCACATAGGTAACTAGAGTTTAGAGTAAAGGTTTTGTGGGTACACCTCTTGTAAACCCTTCCGAGACAACCCTCGGCCACTAGACCACCTAGGGGTTCAAAGGCTTCTTTCACACGCTAAGTGCAATCGCGACGCCTGCGACAATGAGTTAGGATTTTTATTTTATATATTAAATTTGCTCGAGGACTAGATAATAATAAGTTTGGGGGTATTTGTTAGACACATTTTTGTGTCTTGATTGTTCTCATTTTTCTGCATTGTTAGTGCTCGATTTGTACTTATCATGGTGTTTTATGTATGAGAAGGTATTTAGAGAAAGAGACATTTTTGCAAAAATCGGCTCGAAAAAGTGTTAAAGACACCCTGTAAAAATTAATAAAAGCTGAAAAAGCGGGGGTCTAACAACACCACCCAATATTTCGATTAACAATCTGTATGAACTAACTCCGAAATACTTTGCTAGAGAATCAACTAGACAGTCAGACTCAATCTAGATAGAAAGTATCTCAAGGAGTTATTATCTCAATCTCTCGATTTGATCTTTACTCAAGCAAATAGAAATATGCGAGTCTTTATCAAAGAGAGATAACTTGGACGGTACCAAAGACCAATGTCCAAGGATCAATCAACTACAATCAACAACCAAAGGTTGGATTAGAGAAGTTGATGATCACGAACGCCCAACCTGTATTATTTCAATTATATAAAATATAATGCGGAAAAGAAATAACACAGACACCAGGAATTTTGTTAACGAGGAAACCGCAAATGCAGAAAAACCCCGGGACCTAGTCCAGATTGAATACACAATGTATTAAGCCGCTACAGACACTAGCCTACTGCAAACTAACTTCGGACTGGACTATAGTTGAACCCCAATCAGTCTCCCACCGATCCAAGGTACAGTTGTACTCCTATGCCTCTGATACCAGCAGGATACTGCGCACTTGATTCCCTTAGATGATCTCACCCACAACCAAGAGTTGTTGTAACCCAAAATCACAGACTTGATAATAAACAGATCTGTCTCACACTGAAAAGTCTATAAGAGGATAAATCTGTCTCCTACAGATAGACCTAGGTTTTGTTCCGTATTTAGATATAAAATCAAGGTAACAGGAACCAATTGATAATCAGGTCTTATATTCCCGAAGAACAACCTAGATTAATCAATCACCTCTCTACAATCCTTCCTGACTACACAAGCGGATTGTCGAGGAATCACAAACAGTGAGACGAAGATGTCTATGACTTTTTTATCTTGCCTATCGGAGAACTCTCACGATCTCAAGCCAATCAATCGATTGTACTTGTAGTTGCAGGAAATCCTACAACACACCCATTGTATTATCATGACTATGATTTCTAGATCTAAACTTGTTTGATAAGAAAATAAAGATAAAGATAATGAAAATAGAAAATAAGACACAATATTTACGTGATTCGATCAATGTGATCTACATCCACGGGGTTAGGGATCTTCACTATGTTTGTTTGTAATTACATATGGATTACAATTGAGACTCCATTAATGAGTATTTAGAGCTCTTGGTTGAAGAAGGAAGAAGAAGAAGGTAATAATACAAATTCTGCTCTCTCTCTACAAATGTGTCCTCCCTAAAGTGTCTCTCTCCTTTTCCTTTTTGATTATTCTCCCTTTCTCTCTCTTGCCTTTCTCTTTATATAGGTATTTACATAGTGGATGACAGCTCATATACAGCTAAGATTTCCCCTAATTTCGGATCTGGCTTGCGATGATATCACAAGCTTACAAATGTTAATTTCGCAGATCTTCTAATCTTCGCAAAGTTATTACATTTTTCTTATGTTTAAGCTAATATCACCTACTGTGTCGTTTCTCAAAGTGCTCTGCGACATTTTTGTAATGCATTGTTAAGAGTTTCGCGAGCGTATCGTTGTCGCGAAATTCTGGTCCTACATCTTGCCTCCTTTTTCTTGAATATTGCTTGAAGAGCGATCTTCAGGAAAAAATCCATTGTTGTAGTTGTTGGAGAGAGATACGTGTTGTTGGAGTAGTCTTTGATCTTTGTTGATGAAGGAACGAGCGAAAGAATACTGGACTTGAAAAGTGCGTACTTTCCTCTATTCTTTTGTGAAGTTCCGGAATGTTGCGAAGTAAATAAGAATATCATCTTTTGAAGTATGCGAAGTATGAAGTATCCTTGAAGAAGTATAAGAAGCATGAAGTATCCTTGATGAAGTATAAGAAGCATGAAGTATCCTTGATGAAGTATAAGAAGTATTCAATCCTCGAAATATAAGAAGTATCCGTCCTTGAATGAAAATAATAAGTATTGCCTCTATTCATGCGAAATTATTACTCCATTTTTGGTGATTCCTGCTGAGAAGATAAAGAACATAAAATGTTTTCTTGGTAATCCATAATTGCCTCTGTTCTTTATCTATGAGGGTAGAATCCTTGAGAAAATGTTGAATGTGCGAATTGTTTCTTCATTCTTATCTTGCCTCTGTCTCATGTTTTTTGCTCGTGCAATAGTATAATCTCTTCAAGTTGCTTATAATTATGCGAAATAATTGAGCGAGATAATCACATCATTCGAAATAATCACATTCTGCGAAATTCTGACACATTCTACGAAATTTCGAATCATTCTGCGAAATTCTGAATCATTCTACGAAGTTCTGAGTAATCTTGCGAAATTCTGAATAATTCTATGAAATTCTGAGTAATCCTGAATAATTCTGCTAAATTCTGCGATATTATTGCGAAATTCTGTAATATTATTCCATACAATTTTGTAAAGTACTTGTGCGAATATAATGCTTATGTGATGATTATGTTATGAAATGTGTATGCGATGTTTATGCTATGAAATTATTATGCAATGCTTTTATGATGCGAGTATGATGCTTGTATGATGAGAATGCTTATCTACTGCAATGTATAGCTAATGTTTGTGTTACTTAGCTCATTTTGCACGCTAAAATTGATGCAGCTTTAAATTGCCTCCATTCTCCATTTCTCTGGATTTTTCTTTAGTGTATGCATTCCTCTTCGTGTAGTTATTGTTCCTCACAATTTCTTACTTGTGTTTCATCTTTTCTCTTTCCCGCACTATTAGTATCTCATAACAGTATGATCATAGTATCAAGTCTGCGGCATTTTCACTGCCTCAGTTTCATTTCCATATACATATTCGTAAGCTTATTTGCTTACATATAATCATTTTCGCAAGCTTGTTTGCTTACTCATCTTCTTATGTGGTCTTATTTTGCCTTCCTAGTTAAAGGTCTTATTTTGCCACCTCTTGTCATTGCGATAAAATTGCAGGACGTCTTTACACTTTCATGCAAAAACCCATTGATCTTGCCTTAACTTTTTCTTTTGTATTATTGCCTCTTCAGGATTGTTGCGGTAATATGACAGGCCTAAATATTCTTGCGAAAATAAAGCCCCATGACATTGCCGTCTTGCGACGAAATCGCAGGACGTCTTTACACTTTCATGTAATGACCCATTGATCTCGTCTTATCTTTTTCTCTAGTATTATTGCCTCTTCAGGATTGTTGCACACATATGACAAGCCTTAATACCCTTGCGAGTAAAAAGCTGACATTTGCGTCTTAAGACACTTATCAGCTCCCTAATGGAGGGTGCCGCCCTTATCTCGCCCTGGTTGCCCCTTCAAGGAGGCGTACTTCTACCATACAAGGTTAGCTCCTCCCATCCAGTCTTAACAACAACCAGTTGTTTTCGCAGCCTCTTATCCCTTTTGCCTATAAGGCTTATGGTTACGAGACTGCACCCTAAGTGGGGTTTTCTTCAGGTCGAGTGCAGTATAAGCCAAGACTTGTCAAGAATGTCAAGGTACGCTCCAGACGCCCCTGGCACTCTTGACTCAACCGTGTACCTCGGCGCCTTGATCAAATTTTGCACTCCTTGGGAGAGTCCTTACTACCTTAGTCGCCCAACCTAAGTCATAAGCTTAAGCTGAGAATCCAAGGTGCCTCTCCCGGATGGGCTTTATTGACCCCAAATATCCATGACTCAGGTTCCGGGGGCGGTGTAACCTTTCCCTGAACCATGCAACAGGTACCCCCTTATATGACGTACTTTAGGTCTTACATTTGCCTCTTGCGAAATTGTATTCGCGAACTAGGGTGTACGCCATAAAGGTTCGCCCTTTTCTCTTTTTATTTCTGCGAAATGTTCGCGTTTCTTTATTCTCTCATTCATCTTTTCATTTCTGTCATCTCTTTCATTCATTCTTTCATTCTCATAATATCATATCATTTGAATCAAAGTAAATATTCAAGAGAAATTCTAATACATGGTAACTCTGAAATCTTTGTAGTTGTGAAATCTTTGTAATTTTGCGATTCTATCGCGTTTTGTAAATCAAATCAAAAATATTTTTATTCTCTGCAAAAGAAATATTCTAGAAAAACATATAAATTGAATTTTCTCAGTTTTCTGTAATTTTGAAATCTCGAAATCTCTGTAATTTTGAAGTCTTTGTAATCTTGAAATCTTAGTAATCTTTATAATCTTTGACATCTTGAAATCTTTGTAATCGTGCGATTGAGTCGCTATTGTAAAATCTTGAAATCTTTTTGTAAATCAAATCAAAAATCTTTTTATTCGTTCCTAGTATAAAGTAAAATGTTCAAGGAGGTGGTACTTATCTTTCATGCGAGTCGCTATTGTTGTCAGAGAAGTGAATAAATGCCTTGAAATGTATGAATTTCGCGCAGCAAAAAGAAGTGTGAGAAGTGAGACTTGAACCCTCAACCTGCTTCTTACATATTCTCGCACCATACAAATTGTGCTAACACTCTCTTGCGAAACTAATGCATACTTGGTGAAACTTGACCTTCTCTGTGCGAAATGAATCCTCCTCTACGAAAGAAACCAATACTTCCGTCCTCTTATTATTATTTTCGTCATTGAAAGTTCAAAAATATGTGTATATGCGAAATCGAATGCATGACCCTTAGCTCATAGTTTTCCTTCTAAACCAACTGTGCAGCATCCTCTTGTGCGAAATAAACGCACAGTTTTGAAATCTAATGCTATCTGCTCCCTTAGAAACTTAGTAAAAAAAAATGTTAAAAATAAAGAGTGAGATGAGATTCGATCTCGCAACTCCAATCTCTTTCAGTACTCCCCTGATCATCTATTCCGGCTTGTGTTTGCGTTGGTGTGGTTTAATTCGCACATGTTATCATTCTGTTCACGCTATTTGCATGAAGTTTACTTCTTTTGCCCTGTACGTCTGCGTATTTTTAATTTAGTTCTTTTCTGGCACTTCTCGTTTGCGTCTTCTATATCTCGTCTTCGCCAGTTTGACTTTACCATGGAGCTGAGATTCGTGTTGTGGTTTGATCCGCAGTTCCAATACCACTCGATGCTCGATGAAATTTCAAAGCCAAGATGATGTACCTTTTGTTTTCGTTTCTCGTTTCTCTTGCAATTTTCTGATCTCATTTGGTTGGAATTGTGTCGTTGGCTTCCTTGCTCGTTGTACTAGCTTATTTGGACCACTTGAAGTTGAGTTCTTCATCGAAATTTTGGATCCTACTCTTCGAATTTATTTGGCCAGTGGCTAACTGTCTCTCCCTTGGTTGAATGCTTCCGCGAACTATCATTCTTCCTTAGTTTCTCCCGAAGTAGTTGAATTTTGGTTGGACTATAACTGATCATCTCGCAAACAATGATCTGGAGAAGTGATGATCTTGTTCTTCGCGGGTGATCACAAAGTTGTTCTTTGCTGGAGCCTCTGTCGAAGTAATGTTTCCATATGTAACTGACGAAGTGATTATTGATGATCCTTGGTTGTCCAAACAGGAAAGTTGAACCTGAGATACTACGTCTTTGCGAGTTATCTTGTTTCTTACCAGTTGCTGACGAAATTGGTTGAAGAATTGCTGATGAAGATCATCTCCCTGGAGTTGATCTATGGAGATTATTGTATGATTACTGTACGTGCTCCTTTGTGTTTACTGGTGACGATTCAAACTTGAGTTGACACATTGTTCAGACTACTGTTAACTTCTACGAGACGACCTTTCCAAATTAATTTGCTTTGAGCTGTTTTACTTCGATTAGGGTTGTCTTGATGAGCAGTAATAGGAGTTTGTCTCTTCGTCTGGAAGCGATGATCCCGTACTTGACGAGGTAAAGATTGGACGAATTGATATATTTGAATCTCGCAGGTAATGGTTGGTGACGAAGAAAACTTCACAGAACTTCTCTTTCCCTTTGTCGAAGTGATGGTTGGTCACCAAGAGAATTTCGCAGAACTTGTATTCCCTTTGACGAGGTGGTGGTTTGGTCACAAAGATAATTTCACAGGACTTCTCTTCGCTGGAACGGTTGATTGAGGAAGTGAGCAAGTACTTCGCTGAAGCAATTCTTGCACGTTGTAAACCAGATATCACTTCGCCTGAACCCTCGAATTGATCTCTGTTGTAAATTCAGCTGGAATACGATCTTCATCCAAACATCATCTTCACATTTGCATACTTGCTTTGCTTCGTCAAGGTTCTGTTTGGGATTGTCTTCGTAGACTATCCTTCTTCGCTGCAATCAACTAAGTTTATTCAATTAACAATTCAGGTCGAGAGTTATAATATATCATTGATAGTCCCTACAACTTCGTAACTGGGAAAAACCCCAAATCAACTATAAATTTCTGATACACAGTGTTTTTGAAATCAATCACATGGGTTTGTAAAACGGAGCTTTATTGTATCAAGACTGCTTTGAAAACTCCTTTTGAATCTTGTTTTTAATATGAAATCAATTTTTGATGAAGAACAATTAAGGATTTTATGAAACTCTTTCCCAAAAATTTGTTTGTAAATATCCAGATCTGAATTTTTGACAACAAAATTGAAGAGATAGAGAGGTTTAGGAGAGGAGATTGTCTTGATTCTCTGTTGTTGTTTCTTTAACCAAGTGGATGTGCTGGCTGAGACAACGAGATTTCTCTGCTGCTTCAACTAACTTTGTTGGATCTTGCTCGACCAAATTTCATGAAAATCTCTGGATTTATTCTTTGAATTAACAAGTTGCAGGCGGATAAATCCTTTACTCTCCCTTTTTCTAGCGCCAAAATGTAGTTGCAGGAAATCCTACAACACACCCCTTGTATTATCATGACTATGATTTCTAGATCTAAACTTGTTTGATATGAAAATAAAGATAAAGATAATGAAAATAGAAAATAAGACACAAGATTTACGTAGTTCGATCAATGTGATCTACATCCATGGGGTTAGGGATCTTCACTATGATTGTTTGTAATTACATATGGATTATAATTGAGACTCCATTAATGAGTATTTGGAGCTCTTGGTTAAAGAAGGAAGAAGAAGATAATAATACAAATTCTGCTCTCTCTCTACAAATGCGTCATCCCTAAAGTGTCTCTCTCCTTTTCCTTTTTGATTATTCTCCCTTTCTCTCTCTTGCCTTTCTCTTTATATAGGTATTTACATAGTGGATGACAACTCATATACAACTAAGGTTTCCCCTAATTTCGGATCTGGCTTGCGATGATATCACAAGCTTACAAATGTTAATTTCGCAGATCTTCTAATCTTCACAAAGTTATTACATTTTTCTTATGTTTAAGCTAATATCACCTATTGTGTCGTTTCTCAAAGTGCTCTGCGACATTTTTGTAATGCGTTCTTAAGAATTTCGCGAGCGTATCATTTTCGCGAAATTCTGATCCTACGGTACTCGTACGATAGAAGATGCAAGATCAGATCACACAACTACGATAAAGTAGTATCGTTCTGGCTTCACAATACCAATGAAGTCTTTAAGTCGTTAACCTGATTTTAGAGAAGAAAATCAAAGGTTAATGGAGATCGACTCTAGCGGACGCACTAGTAGCATACAGACGTGTGGGGATTGGTTTTGCACAATGCTAGATGTCTCTTTTATATAGCCTTCAAATAAGGGTTTTGCCTTAGTTACAAAGCAATCCTTATTTACCGTTAGATGAAAACCTGATTTAAATTCAAGCTAATATTTCTCAACCGTTAGATCGAAAATTTAGCTTGTCACACACACTTGGGTAGACGTTTACTGGGTTCGTGAAAACCATTCCCAAACGTGTACGTGTATGTTGGTTCAACATAGTAACCCAAAAGGTTAACCATATGAGCATTTCATATTAACCTTGTTCTTCTTCGCCATAACTAGTTCAATTGACTCAAATGAACTAGGTAAAGAGTTGTTCAATTGCTATGAGATCTTATGTAACTACACAAGACACAATTGAAACAAAGATGATTCGATTCGATTGAATCGGCTCATGAACATTATAGCCACGGTTTGCATAAAGCATTCCTTAGTAATTTAATGTTTCCTGTTCAGAGCACATCTTTAGATCATAACCTCTTAAGTTCACAAACAAGTTCGCGGACTTAAGTTAATCGGTTGAGTTTTCCAAACTCAGCAGAAATTCTCGGAAAGAGAACTTCCGCCAGTTCGCGGACTGGGTTCGCGGACTGAGTTCACGGACTTAGCACACAAACGAGTTCTGGAAAATCCAGAAGAAATTCTCGGTCGGGAACTTCCGACAGTTCAGGGACCGAGTCTGCGAACTAGGTTCGCGGACTTGGCAAGCCAATTCCACAATCCTCCCGATTTCTCTTGATCAACAAAGTTCGAGAACTTCGGTTCAAGGAATACATGGTTATGTAATCTAAACTCTCATTTCAATCATTGAGACATTCTCAGAGGACGCTATGTAGCCGTTATTCACAGACCGATTAACGTCAGAGCAATTCTCAAAGTGGTTGAAACTTTTCATGACTTTCGTCACTAGGTGAAAATAAACTTGATCAAAGCGAAACGCTTTACCAACACACGATTTCGAGATAAAAGATGAGCAATGAATGCTCAGCTCGAAATGTCAAATGTGTATGATCTAGTCTATATAGCATACGACTTTTGTCTCATAAGAAGTAGGAGATAGAAGAGATAGACTTTTGAGTGATAGATAAGTTCAAGTCTCCACATATCTTTTTGTTGATGAAGTTCCACGGTTCCTTGTATAGATCTTCGTCGTTGTATGATGAATCGCCATGAAGTCCTTGAGCTCAACTACACTTTTCTATCCTAGTCCGAGACTTAGCTATGTAGGCTAGAAATCAAGACTTATAGTTTTGATCACTAACATTGACAAACATGCTTGAGATAGCAACGCATGCGAGGTTGACCGAGCTATGCTCTAACAATCTCCCCTTTTGTCAATTTTAGTGACAAAACTATTAATATATATGGAATACAAAAAAGATAAACTTTAGTGGCTCCTATTCCATAATATAATCTTCAACGTTCCTTGAAATCTTCGTCCTTCCAAGTAATCCAATGATCCCAAAGGTTGTAAGTTTAGCATCATCGTTGTTGAAGATCCGCATCTATAACAATGAGAGAAATCGAGATTCTCGATCATTATTGTACAGTGTCATAGTATTATTATATAACATCAACGTCCAATTGTATCACGACTTTAACAATAATACTACGGTGATATGTATAACTCCCCCTTAGTCAATACTCCATCTCGATCATGGAAACCACTCCCCCTTACACAATGAACCGAAAACCATATGTATTTGTAGTGTGAACTACAATATTTCTCCCCCTTTTTGTCAATAAAATTGGCAAAGGTATAAGAATGAGATCATAATGAAATTTCCACAAGAGACATTTCATGACCAAAAGAAAAAAATACATACCAACTTAATTTAGATGCAATCTAATAGCCGAAGCTAACAGCATTCATCAAGGAGTTTTAAGATATAAGATAACCCCTATAAAATTCCACAGCCGCAGTCCCCGCAAGATATTACCATTAAGCACAAGTTCAAAAGAACTCTCCCCCATTTGATGTCATTCCCGAGAGAACAACAAGAGCGACCTTAATTTCGAAAGAAAAGAAGGATTTTTTATTGGACACCAAAAACCATAGGAATGATTTTCTATATCCAAAACTCAACCAAATAAATCACAAGTAAACCCATGATTAATTCAATTGGAATACGCAACTAAATCAAACCACAAAAGTGATCAATTTAATTGAAAGTGCTCAACATAAGTAAACTCACGGAGCTACGACTAAGTCAATCACACGGATATGACTAACTTAACTGTTCAAATACTCAACATAAGGAAAACCTTACGGAATATGTGACTACATTAACCAAAGAACATGATAGTGTAGCCTTTCATATACTCAACACAAGAACTTGTGGAATATATGAAAACTCAACTAGATTAATTACAAGAGAACCTATAATTAATCTAATTGGAATACAAATAACCAAACTAATCACCGAAGTAATCAATTTAATTATTTTGGGCTCAACATAAGAGAACTTATGGAACCCCGACTAAGTTCATCATAGAATATGACAACCTTAACCGTACATGTACTCGACATAAGAAAGAAAACTTATGGAGTACAAACTAAATAACCAAACAGGTTGATTAATTTAGTTCTTAATGCTCGACATATAGCATCTTATGGAACAACCAACAAAGCCAAGGTAAATCGACTTAGTTGTAAGGTGCTCAACATAAGACACACAATGGAGCCTTTACGCTAAAACATAATAAAATGGATCAATGAAGATCAATACCGTGGATAATATACAAGGATCTATTCTATTTTCCATCATAACGACATAATAGACTTTATCTTTGTTGAACAAAAGATTTTATCCTATTTTCCATCAAATACATGATTGCATAGGCATAAATTTTGTATATCTCAAAAGTCCATTCGTCCTTTCATCAATACGAATACCGATTCATGAACGACTTTAATTTTGACTGCAATATGGGACCTTCAAGTTCACGGACGTAAACAATACATATCCCATAAAAATATTGCAATATCACAAACCATTAAAATACTGCAATAAACATCATCCTCCAAATATTTTTAGAATTTAATACCAATAAACCTACAAAATAACATAAGAAGATGAAAACAAAAATAGCTATGTGTAGTCACAATCATCGCTATTCAAAGCACTAGTTATTCTTCCAACTAATTCAAAAAGAAGACTTACTAGGTATTGTAGATCTTTCTCAGGGCATCTGCAGAAAACTCCTTCTTGTTATTGAAAAAATCATTGATTATAGACTTCTTCTTTATCATCCTTGAGGAAGTAATTCCTTTGCATAGATATACGTTGACTGCTTCTACTGCATTACTTTTAGAAGTGCTTATATTTACAGGAGCCATGAAAACGTATGAGAACAAAGAAGAAGATAAGAAGATTTAAAAAGGTCACTTCCTAATCCTTGACACAGTCTTCCACAGTTTAAGTATCCACAAACAATATTGTTAGCAGGATATTTAACAAACAAAGATACATACTTGAGCCACAAGATACAGAGCCTCAATCCTCTCAAGCTAAGAATGAGGACACAGGCGTCTCCGAGATCAGTCAGAGACAAAGTGAGCCAGATGCTCTTTTTGCTTGTCAAGGCTTGTTGCAAAAACAGGTTTCCTCCTTCTTCTGATTCTGGAAGTATTGGTTTTGCACGACCTTTGATTATCCAGATTCAACATTTGCATGTTCTCTTGTAGTTTAGAAATTCTCTTGTTCCTGTGCTTGAATCTCCAACACGTGTTTTGAACATGATTTGCATTTCCACAAAACGAACAACCCGGCGAACCTTTATCTTGTTGAAGTGCCTTATGTTTATTACAACTCCTAGCCTTTGTTTTCCCATGACACTTAGGAACATAGTTGTCGATATCTGCAGTCTTTCTCTTAAATCCTAAACCGTTGGTTTTCCAAAGGATTTCTGACCAAATAACATTGCTGAGATTTTATCAGAACTTCCAGATAATCGTTGAAGATCATCTTGAGAGTATTAATCTCTTTTTCCTTTAGAAAAATGGTCCTGGTGAGTTGATCATTAACACAATCTATCTCAAGATCTTTCACTTGGATTAAAGATTCCAGTTTCTTAAATTGAAAGCTCTATTGAAGATTTTCTTGAAGGACCTCTTTGTTCAAGAAATCGAAAATCTCTATGTGAGACTCAATTTATGAATCATATTTTGAGTGTATGGAGGTTTCTGCTGCGAGAGTTGTAACTTCACATTCAACAGACGTATTCAAGACGTCGACACAAGGAGATTTATCTTCCATAGAATCCTTAGAAGCAATAGCTGACAGTGGATGTTTATCACATCTAACGCTCCTCTTCATGAAATCCTTGATCCTTTCTGTTAACCACGGTTTATTGAACCGATAATCGGATGAACAACACTCATCAGCCCAAGATAAGTTAGAGGATTTACTTGTCTCGGAAACAACATTGAATGCAAATGTTTGAACATAATTTGGATCACGAATTGTCACCTGTCCATAGGCGGTATTCATGGAAGGAGTGTTGAGGTTGTTCCCTCCATTGATGGCATGTTTCTTAGAAACGTATCTCTTGTCTTTAAATACAGTTTCTAAGATATCCCAGGCTTCTTTATACTTAGTGCAAGTAGCCACATAGTACTGAAGATCTGGGGTAACGGCCTGTCTTATAGTACTTAACCCAAAAGATTTTTGCATTGCAGCAAGATATTCTTCAGGACTATAACTACCAACATCCTTTGGTATAGATACATCGTATTTTGTATTAACCGGAGGATTATAGCCGTTAACAATACATACCCAGGTTTGAAAATCACATGCTTGAAGATAAGCACACATTGCAACTTTCCATGCTGAGTAGTTTGAGCCATCAAAGACTGGTGGTTGATCGAATTTTGAACAGTGGTAAATAGGTTGTCGTTCACTCGGACTTTGTTGGACTGATTTTAAGTTTTAATAAAATAAAAATACTACAAATAAGAAAATATATATACAAATTTTTTCACGGGATGAAGAGACTGGGACTCGGGATTCCACTGCTTTTCATGTTCATGGGGTTCATAAATTAATCCTAGACATTTATAGCTCAAAACAAAAGAAACAATAACTTCACTCTTTTCCAAAGTAGATTTCGTAAAACATCAATTGTAGATTACAAGCATAGTGTATCTAAAGCATCTAAGACTAAGCATACGCTATCTAACAAGATAACAATTGATTAATAGAAATCATAAATCATTTAAAATTTGTGCAAAAAGTAAATAAGGAATTTATTAAATTACCCCAAGGATGAAATACAGCTTCCTCCGTCATCCCAGTGATGGGTTCTAGCTTCACATGGTGAAAACACACTCAAATAAGTTTTTCATTGCTCAAAAAGATGTTTGCAAGGAGAAAAGGTATAAAGCAGTGTGTTTGTAACAGTTATAATTGTTACAGAACCCACTGTTATAAAGAAACACTAACAGACTGTTGCGAACTGGATTAAGTGTTACAAAAATTGTTACAAAGATAATCAAATTTGAAAGTAAAGGCAACGGTTTCTGCGACTGTCTATATGTGTTGTTTTGTATTCTTTCTCTTCTTCTTCGTTGCAGCAATGGTGATTGTCTGCAACTCGATTCTAAGCCTCTGTTTTCTCCCCTAACTCTCCATCCCCTTTTCCGAATTCAGGAGACTCTATTTATACTCACATGACCCATATATATCGTTGTAAATGCAAATAATCTTCCAAATCTTCTCATTAACGCTCGAGAGTAATTCCATTTGTTTCTCTTCTACATGCGCCTGTAGGTGTCTAGCACACACCAACTCAATGCAGCACGACTCATAATATACTGAACATGCTTCTTCCGCAAGATTTCTTTCCAAAACAATCAAACAAAAGCCTGAGATATCCTCAAGATACGTATCTTCCTCTGTTTTTCTTAATCTCGTGTAAATCTTCTTTATATTCAAATTCAAGACACGTACCTCCCCTATTTAGATAAAACAGGGTCAAAGCAATCCAAACACTGCAAGAATCTAGCCAAATAACTCCACAAATTCTCACGGAATAAATGCAGGAGAAACCCGAGCTTGCTTCCTGTTTTTCATCCCAACGATTATCCAGCCCAACTTAACTCAACCGAACACCCATACCAGCATTGTATACCCAAAAAAGGTCTAAACCATGAGAATCAGCGATTGAATCTCATTAAATCCCGTCCAAATCACAAACCCTAATCTGGATAGATGCTGCTACATTTTCCCGCCAAAAATATAATTCAAATGGAGAAGATGACCTCCCCCTGATCCTGTACGGGCGTCCCTTTAGCACTTGCTTTATGGTGTGTAAATAGCAGCTGGTGTGCCCCTTAGTAATTGGATGCCCCATAATAATAGGTTGCCACATATCCAAAACTGCGAGTCCGGATAACATGTGTCCTCCGGGTGCCTTTAGCAACTTTTCGAACCGAATTCTCCAAAGATGTTTATTGCCCAAAAATACCTACAAACACACAAAAAACCATAATAAGGACGAAAACGAGTACTAACAATACGAAAAATTGAGGACAAATTAGACACATAAATGGTCTATCAAATACCCCCAAACTTATTATTTGCTAGTCCTCGAGCAAAACAAAAAAATAAAACCGAGTTAAGCTCGGGAGGGTTTACCAGAGGTGTACCCACAAAACCATGACTTCTAATTGGTCACAAGTATCCAAAGAGCTATGAGGACATACATATTCTCAACCTATCTCCAAGTAACTAGAATGCCAGAGAAATTAAAGGTGCCACCTCTAAAGATGACTAAAGAAAAGGGGAGACACATCCGCAACACTGCTAGATAAAGAGATATTCGCTACACAGCTAGATAAACATTGCAAGATGCGTCCGCTGATTTACAGCTGGATAAGATTAGGAGAGAGATAAAGATGAGAGGGACATCTGCTACACAGCTGGACTAATTACGTGTGATGAGTTAAACCAGTGCTGGAAAGATCTTGTGCCAGATCGAAAGCGGACTAACAAAGCAACCAATATGCATCTCTCTTCGACTCTCTCATAGTACTCAGTAGAAACAACGTCTTCTTCGGCTTCAACCGTTGATGATAAACTCTCGAACCTCGTAGAACCTTGACAATTTAACTTTTCTCCTTAATTTCATACTTGAAACTTCCTTATAGATTTCTACTTCCCTATGGCATTATTGAACAAAACGTAACGATGATTGTTTCATTTTTCAATTTTTTTTCTTTCTTTTTTTTTTCTTTTTTTTTTTCATTTTTTTTTCCAACACAAAAATAACGAGACAAAAAATTAAATGGCCATGAGAAAAGGACTTTAGAACTTGGATCTTCGCAACTTGTGATGTCTTGGTATCATGAACTTCAACTTATATTATTTGCTCTTATAACTTTTTGTAACTAAGTCTTCAACTTTCTTCATAGATTTTGATGTCGCCCCGCTTGTTGATGATGATAAGTTTCTACTGAGAGAGAGTCGTAATCCAGTAACTAAGACTACATTGTGAGGTTGCTTTGTCTTTCTGGCATTTCCTTCTGACCTACTTGCCTTTCCATCATGGATGGTTAGGTCCATCACGGTTACCCTTTAAAAGGAACAAGTTCTCTCCTGAATTTCAAAGATCTCAATGTCTTTTTCTCTAATGTCTCAATAGAATGTTATCCCTAGCAATTCCAATTTCCATCTTTTCGGTGAGAAACAATATGTAAACTTAGCTAACCGGATACCATGTGACGCTAGAAGTTTCTCCCTTACCCCCAAACTTAAATCTAACATTGTCCTCAATGTTCTAAAGATAAAATTAAAAACATGAACAAGGAGAAACTATTACCACTTGAGGGAAAATAAATAAGGAAGAATATTACCGTGTCGCATGAAAATGGGTTACCTCCCAAGAAGTAATAAGTTTAAAGTCTTCAGCCAGACATTGGAAGAATTAGTCACCTCGTAGAATCGTATAGCAGTAGCCGAAATAATTGTGGGTCATCTGGATCAAAAAGTGTTACCCACAAGAAGAGGAAACTGCAACAGACCAAGAAGATACCGAACATACCCTTGCTTAAGACAACTACATCTAGTTGTGGTTCAGGTTCAGGCTCTATAAAAGGGTCTAAATAAAAGGTTTTCATCGGTTGGATTTCCTCAAACCTAAGATCTGGTTCAGGTATTAGAGTCTGGAAAATCTCAACTAAGAACTTAGAAGCACATAACAACAACCTGAATAATTGGGGATCCTCTAAGTCAATTAGATTTGACTCACAAAGTTGACCATAATAATGGTCATTCTTAAGAAAATGTGTCGACCCTAATATCCTAAATTAATTAGGTTTAGTCTCAAAACTTAATAACCGACACATCTGAAAATCATATGTTCCCACAATTGGAAGAAAAGTTTTTGGTGGGAAAACAAAGTCAATCTTGGTATCATAGCCTGGGTTAACCACATCAACCAGAGGATGGGTTTCTAACAACTGAGCTTCTTTTTGGACATTACTAGGTTCGGGAAAATGTGTATGGAGATAATCTTGTAAGATGGTTGAGGGACAAATGTCAAGTCCTAGACGAGGGAACTTTCTAAGAGTTAAAGGTAAAGCACAGGGAGAATGATAATCACCCCCAAACTTAGAGTTTTGGGTGTCTCTAGATAGACTAACTACAATTTCTAGATCATCGGAATCCTGAAAATGGTCAATTGCTTGTTTTAGGTTATACTCAGGTGATGCATCCTCACTCATATTTAAAATCTCTACGAGTTCATCTTCTTCGTCTAAGACTATTGTTTCTAAATCGCTAGACTTTAATTATTCTCAGAATAAACTCGTTCCTCTAAATCATTATCGGCTTTGTAAACAGAAATACTACATCGTCTAAAATGAGGGTATCTCTAGTCAAATCCTCGTCCTTTTGAATAGGTGAATAATTATTAAAATTATTTGGATTTGAACTAGAAATAATATTATCATTGTAAAGCTCAATTGGAGTAACCATTTCCTGATCACTATTCCTACATAAGTATGATTCTCCATCAACACTATCCTCATCATAATAACATGAAAGAGATCGAACCTCATCTAAAATAGTGTCTCCAATTCTATCCTCGTCATCTTGATTAGGTGAATAGTAACTATCCTCATTTTCAAGGGTAAAACTGGGAACACTGTGTTGGAAATTCATATAATTTCGAGTAATTATTTCGTTCGTCTCAGCTATCCGCTTGAGGTGGTCTTCTAAAGAAGGTTCACTCATTATTGTAGTTTTTTCGTCTATAATTATATTATTCATCTCAGCTAACTTACGCGTCGACTCAGCTAACTTCCTGAGGGAGTCTTCTAAAGGAGGAATATGAACAGAGGGATCATAAAAAGGACTACTTTTCAATAGTTTGATTGTATCCTCTAGAGACGAAGAACTAGTACTATAATCTTCTTGCTCGTAAGACTGATGCACGTGTGGATAGTAATTGGGCTCACCAGGGTATGACCCATAACCTTCGAAAGGTTGGCGTTCCCAACCACTATTCACACCATGGTCATAAAAACAGTGATGCCCATATTGTTCAGCTGGATATTCATATTCATTGTGATGGTTATTATAATACCAGTTTGACATCCTAACTGCAAGGGAATTCTACACAAGCACAAATAAGGCTGACTCGACCACAACAAACCTATTTTATCTAGCAAACAAAAAGCATGATGGCTCCCTTATATTGTTTCTAGACCAGCTTCTATTCTTTCGAAAAGGAATTCGCTACAATTTAAGCAAACCCCTCTGGAATAAATCCGAGTCAAAGTAAGTTGAATAGAGGTGAGGGAAGCTCGGTGGAGCTTTGATACCCAAGGCCTCACCGGTATTACAAGGCGGCGCAGTCACGAATTCAACTCACAGAAACCATCATGAACTTCGAAGTATGCTTAAAAGAGTAACCAATATTTTTCGAATGACTTTCCTATTAAGATCGTTACCCTATCGGTTCGCGTAGGTTACGTGTTCCTAAGGCGGGCAAGAAGAAAACGGTGATGAAATCCGAGTCCTTATCTTGATTTGGCCAGGCCTTGCCCTTTACTAGAAAATTAAATCCGATTTCAGGTCCTCAACATATATGCATACAAAATCATCCAGTAAACCCGCTGACAGGGTATTCGCGGGTGTTTAGAATTCTTACCTCCCGTTCCATACGGGGGATGAACCGTTGAAGTCGACTCGGGCCACGACTCCTATGTCATGTACGAACCCGAGGGGCCGAGGCGATATCGTAATCGCCGTCCTTCCCTGTGCAGTTTATATTTGAAACTACCCTTCCGTAGGGTTTAAAAAAAATTAATGTCCAATGTCCAAAAATAAAAATATTACAAAAATATAACCCTAATTACAATTTCTAAAAATAAAATAAAATAATATACAAAATCTTCTTCTTCTTCACTCCTTTTGGATTTCTCTTTTCTTTCCTTTTTGGGATTTTCTTTTCAGCACTTTTTTTTTCTTTAGCTTAGCTCCAAATCTCAAAGCAAACAAAAATACCAAAACGCGTAAAAAAGAACAAATAAAACCTAAAAACAAATCCGCGTCGGCGGCGCCAAAAATTGATCGAACTTTGAATAGTGGTAAATAGGTTGTCGTTCACTCGGACTTTGTTGGATTGATTTTAAGTTTTAATAAAATAAAAATACTAAAATTAAGAAAATATATATACAAATTTTGTCACAGGATGAAGAGAGACCGGGACTCGGGATTCCACTGCTTTTCATGTTCATGGGGTTCATAAATTAATCCTAAACATTTATAGCTCAAAAAAAAAAAAAGAAACAATAACTCTATTCTTTGCCAAAGTAGATTTCTAAAACATCAATTGTAAATTACAAGCATAGTGTATCTAAAGCATCTAAGACTAAGCATACACTATCTAACAAGATAACAATTGATTAATAGAAATCATAAATCATTTAAAATTTGTGCAAAAAGTAAATAAGGAATTTATTAAATTACCCCAAGGATGAAATACAACTTCCTCCGTCGTCCCAGTGATGGGTTCTAGCTCCACATGGTGAAAACACACTCAAATGAATTTTTCATTGCTCAAAAAGGTGTTTGCAAGGAGAAAAGGTATAAAGCAGTGTGTTTGTAACAGTTACAATTGTTACAGAACCCACTGTTACAAAGAAACACTAACAGACTGTTGCGAACTGGATTAAGTGTTACAAAAATTGTTACAAAGATAATCAAATTTGAAAGTAAAGGCAACGGTTTCTGCGACTGTCTATATGTGTTGTTTTGTGTTCTTTATCTTCTTCTTTGTTGCAGCAATGGTGATTGTCTTCAACTTGATTCTAAGCCTCTGTTTTCTCCCCTAACTCTCCATCCCCTTGTCCAAATTCAGGCAACTCTATTTATACTCACAGGACCCATATATCTCGTTGTAAATGCAAATAATCTTCCAAATATTCTCATTAACGCTCGAGAATAATTCCATTTGTTTCTCTTCTACATGCGCCTGTAGGTGTCTAGCACACACCAACTCAATGCAGCACGACTCAGAACATACTGAACATGCTTCTTCCGCAAGATTTCTTTCCAAAACAATCAACCAAAAGCCCGAGATATCCTCAAGATACGTATCTTCCTCTGTTTTGATTAATCTCGTGTAAGTCTTCTTTATATTCAAATTCAAGACATGTACCTCCCCTGTTTAGATAAAACAGGGTCAAAGCAATCCAAACACTGCAAGAATCTCGCCAAATAACTCCACAAATTCTCACGGAATAAATGCAGGGGAAACCCGAGCTTGCTTCCTGTTTTGCTTCCCAACAATTATCCAGCCCAACTTAACTCAACTGAACACCCATACCAGCATTGTATACCCAAAACAGGTCTAAACCATGATAATCAGCGATTGAATCTCATTAAATCCCGTCCAAATCACAAACCCTAATCTGGATAGATGCTGCTACATTTTCCCGCCAAAAATATAATTCAAATGGAGAAGATGACCTCCCCCTAATCCTGTACGGGCGTCCCTTTAGCACTTGCCTTATGGTGTGTAAATAGCAGTTGGTGTGCCCCTTAGTAATTGGATGCCCCATATTAATAGGTAGCCCCATATCCAAAACTGCGAGTCCGGATAACATGTATCCTCCGGGTTCCTTTAGCAACTTTTCGAACCGAATTTTTCAAAGATGTTTATTGCCCAAAAATACCTACAAACACGCAAAAAAACCATAATAAGGACGAAAACGAGTACTAACAATACGAAACATTGATGACAAATTAGACACATAAATGGTCTATCAAATACCCCCAAACTTATTATTTGCTAGTCCTCGAGCAAAACAAAAAAATAAAACCGAGTTAATCTCGGGAGGGTTTATCAGAGGTGTACCCACAAAACCATGACTTCTAATTGGTCACAAGTATCCAAAGAGCTATGAGGACATACATATGCTCAACCTATCTCCAAGTAACTAGAATGCCATAGAAATTAAAGGTGCCAGCTCTAAAGCTGACTAAAGAAAAGGGGAGACACATCCGCAACACTGCTAGATAAAGAGATATCCGCTACACAGCTAGATAAACATTGTAAGATGCGTCCGCTGATTTACAACTGGATAAGATTAGGAGAGAGATAAAGATGAGAAGGACATCTGCTACACAACTGGACTAATTACGTGTGATGAGTTAAACCAGTGCTAGAAAGATCTTGTGCCAGATTAAAAGCGGACTAACAAAGAAACCAATATGCATCTCTCTTCGACTCTCTCATATTACTCAGTAGAAACAACGTCTTCTTCGGCTTCAACTGTTGATGATAAACTCTCGAACCTCGTAGAACCTTGACAATTTAACTTTTCTCCTTAATTTCATGCTTGAAACTTCCTTATAGATTTCTACTTCCCTATGGCCTTATTGAACAAAACGTAACGATGATTTTTTCATTTTTCAATTTTTTTTCTTTCTTTTTCTTTCTTTTTTTTCAACACAAAAATAACAAGACAAAAAATTAAATGGCCATGAGAGAAGGACTTTAGAACTTGGACAACTTGTAATGTCTTGGTATCATGAACTTCAACTTATATTATTTGCTCTTATAACTTTTTGTAACTAAATCTTCAACTTTCTTCATAGATTTTGATGTCACCCCGCTTGTTGATGATGATAAGTTTGTACTAAGAGAGAGTCGTAATCCAGTAACTAAGACTACATTGTGAGGTTGCTTTGTCTTTCTGGCATTTTCTTTTGACCTACTTGCCTTTCCATCATGGGTGGTTAGGTCCATCATGGTTACCCTTTAAAAGGAACAAGTTCTCTCCTGAATTTCAAAGATCTCAATGTCTTTTTCTCTAATGTCTCAATAGAATGATATCCCTAGCAATTCCAATTTCCATCTTTTCGGTGAGAAATAGTATGTAAACTTAGCTAACCGGATACCATGTGACGCTAGAAGTTTCCCCCTTACCCCCAAACTTAAATCTAACATTGTCCTCAATGTTCTAAAGATAAAATTAAAAATATGAACAAGGAGAAACTATTACCACTTGAGGGAAAAGAAATAAGGAAGAATATTACCGTGTCGCATGAAAATGGGTTACCTCCCAAGAAGTGCTAAGTTTAAAGTCTTCGGCCAGATATTGGAAGAATTAGCCACCTCGTAGAATCGTATAGCAGTATCCGAAATAATTGTGGGTCATCTGGATCAAAAAGTGTTACCCACAAGAAGAGGAAACTGCAACAGACCAAGAAGATACCGAACATACCCTTGCTTAAGACAACTACATCTAGTTGTGGTTCAGGTTCAGGCTCTATAAAAGGGTCTAAATAAAAGGTTTTCATCGGTTGGATTTCCTCAAAGCTAAGATCCGGTTCAGGTATTAGAGTCTGGAAAAACTCAACTAAGAACTTAGAAGCACATAACAACAACCTGAATAATTGGGGATCCTCTAAGTCAATCAGATTTGACTAACAAAGTTGACCATAATAATGGTCATTCTTAAGAAAATGTGTCGACACTAATATCCTAAAGTAATTAGGTTTAGTCTCAAAACTTAATAACCGACACATCTGAAAATCATATGTTCCCACAATTGGAAGAAAAGTTTTTGGTGGGAAAACAAAGTCAATCTTGGTATCATAGTCTGGGTTAACCACATCAACCAGAGGATGAGTTTCTAACAACTGAGCTTCTTTTTGGACATTATTAGATTCGGGAAAACGTGTATGGAGATAATCTTGTAAGATGGTTGAGGCACAAATGTCAAATCCTACACGAGGGAAATTTCTAAGAGTTAAAGGTAAAGCACAGGGAGAATGATAATCACCCCCAAACTTAGAGTTTTGGGTGTCTGCAACTCGATTCTAAGCCTCTATTTTCTCCCCTAACTTTCCATCCCCTTGTCCGAATTCAGGCAACTCTATTTATACTCACAGGACCCATATATCTCGTTGTAAATGCAAATAATCTTCCAAATCTTCTCATTAAAGCTCGGGAATAATTCCATTTGTTTCTCTTCAACATGCGCCTGTAGGTGTCTAGCATACACCAACTCAATGCAGCACGACTCAGAATATACTGAACATGCTTCTTACGCAAGATTTCTTTCCAAAACAATCAACCAAAAGCCCGAGATATCCTCAAGATATGTATCTTCCTATGTTTTGCTTAATCTCGTGTAAATATTCTTTATATTCAAATTCAAGACACGTACCTCCCCTGTTTAGATAAAACAGGGTCAAAGCAATCCAAACACTGCAAGAATCTCGCCAAATAACTCCACAAATTCTCACGGAATAAATGCAGGGGAAACCCGAGCTTGCTTCCTGTTTTGCTTCCCAACGATTATCCAGGCCAACTCAACTCAACCTAACACCCATACCAGCATTGTATACCCAAAACAGGTCTAAACCATGAGAATCAGCGATTGAATATCATTAAATCCCGTCCAAATCACAAACCCTAATCTGGATAGATGCTGCTACATTTTCCCGCCAAAAATATAATTCAAATGGAGAAGATGACCTCCCCCTAATCTTGTAAGGACGTCCCTTTAGCACTTCCCTTATGGTGTGTAAATAGCAGCTGGTGTGCCCCTTAGTAATTGGATGCCCCATAGTAATAGGTTGCCCCATATCTAAAACTGCGAGTCCGGATAACATGTGTCCTCCGGGTGCCTTTAGCAACTTTTCGAACCGAATTTTCCAAAGATGTTTATTGCCCAAAAATACCTACAAACACACAAAACCATAATAAGGACGAAAACGAGTACAAACAATACGAAACATTGAGGACAAATTAGACACATAAATGGTCTATCAGTGGTACGCTAATAGAGATAGCACCTTTGTCCATAGAGTCGGATCGCTATAAACACGGAGTTGTTAGGTCTTAAACGTGTTTCCCTGCTCTGATGCCAATTGAAAAAGCGGGGGTCTAACAACACCATCCAATATTTCGATTAGCAATTTGTATGGACTAACTCCGAAATACTTTGCTGGAGAATCAACTAGACAGTCAGACTCAATCTAGATAGAAAGTATCTCAAGGAGTTATTATCCCTGTTGATGGTGGATTTTCGTTTAAGGCTAAAATTATAAAATCCAAAAACTATGCGCTAACATCCTGCAAAGGATAAAGCCACTGATAAAGTGGAGAATACTTCTTCACTATAAACTTATAGCATTACCAATTAATGCATGACCAACCTTGTATTTTCTGTACTGCTCCACTCTTATCATTGGTGCGGCATGACGGCTGAGTGTTGCTCTCAGTAGAGCAACACGAATCTCTAAGCATTAATAATGAAGCATGTACGAAATACCCGTACAGGCTATAACTGTCAAAGTGTTACACTAGCCCGATTGAGAATATGGACTGTCCATATCAGTCTCAGAAACGATCACGACCATCCAACTTCACCAGCATGATTGGATGGCTCAGATCGAATCCATAACCCTCAAGCAGTTATTGGAGTATTCACCACCGGCATAATGCATACCCGCATGGTCGGCCTCCCTAAAAGGGTAGCATGGCTTGCCAATACGTCTAGCCAAAACAACGTGGACGGGAAACCCTAAATTAGGGTTTGCGACACATTACATGTATCGCAAAGCAGTCTCAACCATCTATCTTCGCAGGCATAGATGGAGGGTGTAGATGTAGATTCAAAGGGCCCAGAGCATGTCAACACAATCACCGTGGTCCCGCCTACATACATGACCAATCGGTCAGGACCAACTATAGTTGGTCGTTCCAGTTCGTACGCCCAAACAAGGCATGAAGCACGGCCGGTGAAACCCTAATTAGGGTTTGAACATCACGAGCGTCCATTTTCTTCTGCACGAATGAAGGGTCCAGGAATAGACTAGGCAGGTCCGGTGCGCATCAACATGATCACTGTGGGCCCATCTATCTTCACACCCGATCGTCCAAGGCATATCATGCCTGGTTGCCTCGATTCGCACGCCAAAACTAGGCGTGGTCACACCTCCCAATTACAAAGTAATCTCGACCACACAACTTTGCCGGACAAATTGAGTGGCTTAGATCACGTTTCTATGGGACAATAAAATACAGGCGTGTACACCAGCCCGTCGTCTGCACACCAGACTAATCGGCCAAGACCGACCAGGCTTGGTCTCCTCGAAACGCGCGCCCAAAGTTGGCATGACGCGCGGCCTTTGCGGCAAAAAATCTCTGTCGCAAATCAATCCTAGTCGCTCCTCTTTGCCGGACAAATTGAGCGATCTAGATTACACTTTCACGAGACAATGAGGTATGGGCATGTACACCGGCATGCCATCTACACGCATGCCCAATCGGCCTTTCCAAAATCGTGTCCCAAGCTTGGATTCGACCAAGCTGAAGAGTGATGCTTGCGCACCTCTTCACAAACCCTAATTCCACGAACGATCGCAGATGAGTGTCTCAAATATCATCTCGTCCGTTCAACTTCACTTGCTTGGTTATACAGCCCTGGTTAGGAGTTAGTTGGTCAATGAGTTGTCGTGGTGATTACCATCCGCCACTCTACCACACCATGTGCTCGGCCAAGAGAGGACTTGCTTGCGCAACCTACAAACCATCACATGAAGTAGGCTGGACATGATGCTATTTTAAGACGCTGAACAACGATGCTTCATACATGATGAATATATTCAATGCATTAATGCATAGAATTCACGTGATATTTTACAAGTATCAAATTCCTAAATAACTTAGTTATTTAACCTAGCATTACATGCTACTTCCTGTGGGTCCCACGATCCACACAATCGAGACATCAATCATGTCACAAACTGGGGGATACATACTGGGGTATTGGTCTGGCGGTTTACAGCGTGCAGCGCACAACGCGCCATCACAAGAACGTGTCAGGAAGTCATGGGCGGTTAGTGATGATGGGAGAAGTGGGAAAGACTGATCGTGTAACACTAACACACGCAACTCCACTACTCCATCAATCCACTTTTTCCAGTTCCCATGAGAGACGTGGGTTAGGCTCAATGACTTGTATAAATAGGTTCTCCTCCCTATTTTCAAACAGGAAAAGACAACAGAAACAAGTGTTGATACAACCGTATCCAAACACCGGAACTGATAGCTTACATTCTGCAAGCCATTTCAGCTTTCTGATACAAGTCATAAACAGCCAACACCTCCACATTCTCAACACCTTCTTTTCTTCCCTCCCTAAGATCAACCCCATCTCCTTCACTTTGTGACCGAAGCAAGTCTGGAACGTCCATTTCTTGGTTTAGGCCAGAATTGTACAGATTGATTTCTCGAATCACAAAGCACTCCCGTGCAGTGCATTTGTTTAGGGTTTAGATTCATTCCTCATCCCCCAAATTACCAAATTCGGCAGGAATAGTTTTCACCCATAAACAATTGGCGACCACAGCGGGAGGTTAATCTCTCGGTTGCAAAGTTGGATTCTCAATATTCATTCCAACCTTCTCAATTTTGGGATAGATCCTGGGTCCGATCCAATCATTAACATATTCATTTTTGGTTTTCATCTCGGTCTTCATCTCACGATGTATCCTCGCCCGCTAGATTCTTCGGAAACCATAGATGATTCAGGTATCATGGGAAGTGTGGCTAGAACGCTGGAGGATGTTCTGGAAAATCAAGCTGGTATTGCTAGAAGGCAGAGCGAAATATTCCGTCTTTTGAACGATACATCAGCTCAATTACAAGAAGGTTAGGCAACCATTTATCCGTATGGTGTAAGAAACGCTTAATCCTTACATAGAAGTCATGCCTTCACCGGTGAAGATGCAGAGAGAGCACGTGGCCACAGGGGACTCAGGAGAGACGACCAACATGGTCCTGGCGACAGAGATTCGAGACAACTCCACAAAAGAAAAGACTTGTCTGAAATGCCGCAACGCCTGCCGGATAAAGAAAAGGAGCCTGCAGCTTACAGAACCCTGCTGGAAGATTTATATCTCAAGACTCTTGTCGAAGCTCAGAAGATTACTCAATCCGCATCGACCTTTCATCCAAGTGAAGAAATGCCCGAGGAAGGAGAGATCAATCAAGGAACACGTGAGTACAGAGGATGGGAGCGTTCAATTCGTTCACTCAGCAGTGATTTCACGATGCCTTCTACATTCTGTCACCCAGTCAAGCGATCCGCGGATATGATGACACTCACTAGTCTTCCAACTCCGTCTCCGAAGCATGCTTCACATCAAAGCCACGTAGAAACACCACAAAGTACACTAACGAAGGAAAGGCTAGACTCAAGGTATCTACGTTTCTCGTTCCCAATGAAAAAGATCTTGGAGATGCTGTAGGCGTGGGTACGGAACGGAGAGGTGGAGATACCTCCTGTATGGCGTCCACGACCGATCAAGAAGTAATGGATCCGAGATATTGTCATTATCACCGGTTCCTTCAGCACTCTACCAGTGAATGCAACGCCTTGAAGCTCATCGTTCAGAAGAAGCTCGATTCAGAAGAGTAGCTTTCTCTTTTTGAAAATTAGTGCGCACGGTTGCTTAGGAAAACTCAAGTTTCATGCAAATGAGGCTCCAAAGAGCAAGTAAGTTCTGTCAAACAATCTTACGAATGATGGTTTTAGAATTTACTAGAGACTGGACATCCAAAAAATGAGAAAGAAATTTGATAACCAAACACCATGTTTGTTTCCCTTTCATACTTCCCTTTTCGTATGATATTTTCAATTTCATATGACATGTGCTATCATTCATAACCAAGATATAAATTCCTTTTAGAATAAATCTCTTACAGAAAAGTCATTCACAAAACTATCTCAAAATAAACCAATTCAACCACATATTAGTTCAAAACCTCAAATAAAATTGTGAAAGGAAATCCTCACAATCACTCAAAAACATCTAAAGAAAGAAAGCAAGTATGCAGCACGAATCCTTCAAGGAAAGTCCTTCAACAGCAACTCGTCTTTCTGAGCAAGAGAAGCTTTCATCTTCTGGAGCGCGTCCTGTTTCAGCTTCAACTCCTTAGACAACCTCTTCTTCCTGGCGAGCAACGCATTCTGTGGAGGGAACTTCACCTTGCGATTTCTGAAGCTCCTGGATTTCGGAAAACCCTTTGAAGAAACAAGGAGCGTTGAAGTCATACTGGACAAACACGTCTCGATGGCACCTTCAGTCTTCGATCATATCCTCATAAACGGTGTGACCAGTCGTGACGCTCATCCCTTGAATGGAGAATAAAGCTTCTTGGACGCGATTGATTAATGCAAGGCGACTTTTGAGCTTCATGGTGGTAGTGATGTGGCCGTGCTTCTTCCATATCGCCGTGTACAACTCCTCAAACTGAGCCGGCACACTGAACCCCCCAACCAACACATGACCTGCACGAGGGACATCAAAGGGAGGATCGAAGATATCCCTAGGAACAACAGGTTGCCTTGCCAATGCTTCATCAGAAACCTTGTCAGCTGCAAGAGGCCTTTCAGAAAAAGTCACCATGGATGCCTTATCAATGGGGATCGGCTCAAGAAGATCTTTAAGGGGAGTCGCCTCGACGGTAACGATAGCAGATGTTTCTTCTCCCGCATTCTTCTGGATGTCTACTTCACTCTGAGTGCTGATTTCCATCACGACCTCGTCTACAAACTCACTAAGGTTACCACTCGAGGAAGCACTCCGTCTAGTCGAACTTGCGCCATCCCTGTCATCTGGAAAAGGATCAGTATCACCATACTTCTCACCTGTATCACCAGACTTCTCAGCATGAGGATCAGTGTCACCAGACTTCTCAACATAAGGATCATTGTTACCAGGCTTCCCAACACAAAGGTCAATATCGCCAGACTTCTCACGAAGATCAGCGTTACCAGACTTCTCGTTCTGAATGCGCGCCAATCTTGTGAAAACATTTTCTTTCGGAATTTCTAGATTTCAAACAAGGATCACTCTTAGAAGAAATTACTCTGGAAAAATGAAGGAATCGACAGAAAGAGATTTAAGTACCTGCATATTGGAGGAATTGAGGATCACCGAATCACATGCCTGCCTCTTAGACCTCCCTCCTTCTTGGGGACTGCAATCATCAGCTCTGGCCCGTTTACCTAGGAGTGGCTTCAACCGGAAATACTTTTTCAAAACTTCAGGAGATGGTTCGCCTCGAGAAGCTGTTACGACCTCCTCCGAAAACTTCTTAAAATCTAACAGTTGTTTCCTCCAAAATTCCTTATACCTATCGGATACCACTGGGTTTCTCCCGATATGCCAGAAGGAAAGACTCTGCAGTGCCAAAAACGTGTCAGCATTAAGAATATCTGCGAAGAGTTCTTTTGGAGCCTTCAACGGATGAAGAAATGGAACACCCTGGTCAAATCCCATTTGCCGAGCAGCCCTGTCAATGTTGTACGGAGTCACAGTAAATGCTTCGTTGAATAGAGACGGGATATATCCCGGAATGCAGCTGTGCAGATAAATAAGTTCTCCAAGTTTCACAGTCTTAACATCAGTACGCAACACAGCATCATGACCATCAGAAGCAATAGCAAAAGTCTTCGGCTGAACAATGGAAGAGTGGATCGGCCCCCATGGACGGAAATCTTTGGAAGACATATTGTCAAAGACATCCACGAGTTTCACACCGGTTTTGGGACGTCTCTTCTGCCAACGGAGTATTCTCGAACCACCATACAAACTTCTGAGCGAAGTTGCAGGAACAGGAGCATAACTTTTGAAATGTTCCCACAAAAACGCCCGAAGAAAAGCGAAGTGGACATGCGACTCCTCCTTCTTGTACCCGTTAGAAACATGCATGTTTATTGCTAAGGCGTCCAGATGAGAATACAGCGATCCAAGGAACAAGTCACCTAGGGGAAGAACTTCACCTTTTGCTAGCTTTATAGCAATCCTAACAAGATCACCTCTTATGGTTTTCCTTCCAGAACCGTCGTCAAATATGTCTCTGGATAGCCACAAAGACAGGAATGCAATCATGCTGAGCTCGTTTTCCAACTCCTGATCCGGTTCTAGGTCTGT
Source organism: Papaver somniferum (assembly GCF_003573695.1). Lineage (NCBI taxonomy): Eukaryota > Viridiplantae > Streptophyta > Magnoliopsida > Ranunculales > Papaveraceae > Papaver > Papaver somniferum. The sequence goes on along the minus strand of NW_020624154.1, from coordinate 862,067 downwards.
AGAAGACCACTCCGTCACCCACCAAGTGTAAAAGAATCACGTATCTTTCTTCTCCTCCTTGTCCAGATCATCAAATTCTGCCGCGTTTCGAAGTATAGCGTCATAATCGCGACGTTCTACGTCAGAAAGCTTGTAATAAAAACTTCCAGCGACAGGCAGGTTCATCAATGCAGCTACGCTTTCCAGAGTAATAGTCATCTATCCCCATCTACATATGGTTGTATGAGTAGAAGGGCGCCACCGAGAAATGAAAGTAATCAAGCCTGCATCGTCTTTCTTAACTTCAAGAGTAGCAGATGCCATGACCGCATTGAGGATTTGCGCTTTGGTCAAATTAGCTTTAATACTCTTATTATTCAGCATGCGTCTCATCCATCCTTCATAAGAACCCAGTGGAGTATGACAAATCTTGAAGTCAATAGGAGAAGGCGGATATTCACTTCTTCGAAGACAGAACCTCATCACAAGTGCTGAAGAAGAGGATGGATCAGCTTCCATATTTTCTGAACCAGAGAGCAGGACTATCTTGTGAGAAGGATGTTTCCTAATGTTTGGAAAAGGCGAGGTGAACAACTCATCATCAATGTTCGGCATATCTTTGAAGTTGTCAATACTTCCTGATTTAGTACCAGCATTATCCCCGGAAGACATCTCAACAGGAGTTCTATTCTTCATTCTACAATAAAAGACAGGAGTCAGTACTCGTATAAAAAACGCATGAATGTGTAGTCACGCACGACTGAACACACATTCACGTTGGCATATACAAGATTGGAACAATCATGCAGGCAAGGCTGGTGTTGAGCCACATCATCCAACAAGACTAGTATTGGGTCAATCAGTACGGTATTGGTCGGAGAGGCTGGTGTTGATCAAGTCACAAGGCTGGTGTTGAGCCATAGGGATGGTATTGAGCCACGTCAGCAAACAAGTCTGGTATTGAGCCACGTCAGCGAACAAGGCCGGTTGGGCGATTCACAAGGGCTGGTGTTAATCAAGACATAAGGCTGGTATTCACATAGTCACACGCATGTTCGGTTTTCAATCAAGCATATATATGGTGAGCCCGCACTCATAACATACGTCATAACACGGTTTCACTTTGTTCGTGGGAGTCGTGTCTACCAAATTCAAGGGAAAAGTTTTTCAAGCCATAACCTAAAAGCTAGGCTTTGCATGCAACAGTGGAAGAAAAGAAGCAAAAACAACATATTCATGGATTCACGACTCGTTAAGCAATCCTAGCAAATATCGGCGGTTTTTGCTATCAATTTCGGTGGAAGAACTAATCATGATATATCTTGCCAAAGGGTTTTTACCTAAGAAATTAGGGTTTTTCCTAAAAAAAAGAAAAACGGAAAGCTTACCTTGCTGCGAACGGACGGCAGCGGCGGAAACGGCAAGCTCCGGAGGAAATGTTGGCGGCGGCGTGAAGATCACGGACGGGAGCTGGACACAACAAAAAAAAATAAATTCGTGAGAAAAGAAAAAAAGGGGTCGGTCTCTTTTATAGACAAAAAATTGGAAGAATCTCAATAGAAAAAGGATTCCTCTTTTTGGATTCTTCTTTTGATTCAAACACCCAAGGAAAGAAACCGGTCCCACCAAAGGATTCCATGCTTGCACGGCGGTGTTTACATGAACAATTACTAGCGGTCGGTCAAAATTCTTCCGGGTAAGCTTCCTTTATCCTGTCATTCTCACATATGTATGTCACCATCTCATGCCTACCCCACAATAGTGTAACCATTACGTGCTAGGCAGGGGACTTAATGTTGATGGTGGATTTTCGTTTAAGGCTAAAATTGTAAAAGCCAAAAACTATGCGCTAACATTCTGCAAAGGATAAAGCCACTGATAAAGTGGAGAATACTTCTTCACTATAAACTTATAGCATTACCAATTAATGCATGACCAGCCTTGTATTTCATGTACTGCTCCACTCTTATCATTGGTGCAGCATGACGACTGAGTGTTGCTCTCAGCAGAGCAACACGAATCTCCAAGCATTAATAATGAAGCATGTACGAAATACCCGTACATGCCATAACTCTCGGAGTGTTATACTAGCCCGATTGAGCATCTGGACTGTCCATATCAGTCTCAGAAACAATCACGACCATCCAACTTCACCAACATGATTGGATGGCTCAAATCGAATCCATAACCCTCAAGCAGGTATTGGAGTATTCACCACCGGCCCAATACGGACCCGCATGGTCGGCCTCCCCAAAAGGGTAGCATGGCTTGCCAATACGTCCATCCAAAATAGCGTGGACGAGAAACCCTAAATTAGGGTTTGCGACACATTACATGTATCGCAAAGCAGTCTCAACCATCCATCTTCGTAGGCATAGATGGACGGCGTAGATGTAGATTCAAAGGGCCCAGAGCATGTCAAAACAATCACCGTGGGCCCGCCTACATACATGACCAATCGGTCAGGACCAACTATAGTTGGTCGTTCCAACTCGTACGCCCAAACAAGGCATGACGCACGGCCGGTGAAACCCTAATTAGGGTTTGAACATCACGAGCGTCCATTTTCTCCTGCACGAATGAAGGGTCCAGGAATAGACTAGGCAGGTCCGGTGCGCATCAACATGATCACCGTGGGCCCATCTATCTCCACACCGATAAGCCAAGGTATATCATGCCTGGTTTCCTCGATTCGCACGCCCAAACTAGGCATGGTCACACCTCCCAATTGCAAACTAATCTCGACCACTCAACTTTGCCAGACAAATTGAGTGGCTTAGATCACGTTTCTATGGGACAATGAATACAGGCGTGTGCACCAGCCCGTCGTCTGCACACCAGACTAATCGTCCAAGACCGACCAAGCTTGGTTGCCTCGAAACGCGCGCCCAAAGTTTGCATGACGCGCGGCCTTTGCGGCACAAAACCTCTGTCGCAAATCAATCCTAGCCGCTCCTCTTTGCCGGAAAAATTGAGCGATCTATATTACACTTTCACGAGACAATGAGGTATGGGCATGTACACTGGCATGCCGTCTACACGCATGCCCAATCGGCCTTGCCAAAACCGTGTCCCAAGCTTGGATTCGACCAAGCTGAAGAGTGATGCTTGCGCACCTCTTCATAAACCCTAATTCCACTAACGGTTGCAGATGAGTGTCTCAAAGATCATCTCGTCCGTTCAACTTCACTTGCTTGGTTATACAACCCTGGTTAGGAGTTAGCTGGTCAATGAGGTGTCGTGGTGATTATCATCCGCCACTCTACCATACCATGTGGTCGGCCAAGAGAGGACTTGCTTGCGCGGCCTCCAAACCATCACATGAAGTAGGCTGGACATGATGCTATTTTGAGACGCTCAACAACGATACTTCATATATGCTGAATATATTCAATGCATTAATGCATAGAATTCACGTGATATTTTACAAGTATCAAATTCCCAAGTAACTTAGTTATTTAACCTATCATTACATGCTACTTCCTGTGGGTCCCACGATCCACACAATCGAGACATCAATCATGTCACAAACTGAGGTATTGGTCTGGCGGTTTACAGCGTGCAGCACACAACGCGCCATCACAAGAACGTGTCAGGAAGTCATGGACGGTTTGTGATGATGGGAGAAGTGGACAAGACTGATCGTGTAACACTAACACTTGCAACTCCACTACTCCATCACTCAACTTTCTCCACTTCCCATGAGAGACGTGGGTTAGGCTCAATGACTTGTATAAATAGGTTCTCCTCCTTATTTTCAAACAGGACAAGACAACAGAAACAAGTGTTGATACAACCATATCCAAACACCGGAACTGATAGCTTACATTCTGCAAGCCAGTTTAGCTTTCTGATACAAGTCATAAACAGCCAACACCTCCACATTCTCAACACCTTCTTCGCTTCCCTCCCTAAGATCATCCCCATCTCCTTCACTTTGTGACCTAAGCAAGTCTGGAACGACCATTTCTTGGTTTAGGCCAGAATTGTACAGATTGATTTCTCGAATCACAAAGCACTCCCGTGCAGTGCATTTGTTTAGGGTTTAGATTCATTCCTCATCCACATATCCCAAATTACCAAATTCGGCAGGAATATTTTTCACCCATAAACAATCTTAATATCTCGATTTGATCTTTACTCAAGCAAATAGAAATCTGCGAGTCTTTATCAAAGAGAGATAACTTGGACGGTACCAAAGACCAATGTCCAAGGATCAATCAACTACAATCAACAACCAAAGGTTGGATTAGAGAAGTTGATAGTCACGAACGCACAACCTGTATTATTTCAATTATATAAAATATAATGCGGAAAAGAAATAACACAGACACCAGGAATTTTGTTAACGAGGAAACCGCAAATGCAGAAAAACCCCGGGACCTAGTCCAGATTGAAAACACACTGTATTAAGCCGCTACAGACACTAGCCTACTGCAAACTAACTTCAGACTGGACTATAGTTGAACCCCAATCAGTCTCCCACCGATCCAAGGTACAGTTGTACTCCTACGCCTCTGATCCCAGCAGGATACTACACACTTGATTCCGTTAGATGATCTCACCCACAACCAAGAGTTGATGTAACCCAAAATCACAGACTTGATAATAAACAGATCTGTCTCACACAGAAAAGTCTATAAGAGGATAAATCTGTCTCCCACAGATAAACCCTAGGTTTTGTTCCGTCTTTAGATATAAAATCAAGGTAACATGAACCAATTGATAATCTGGTCTTATATTCCCGAAGAACAGCCTAGATTAATCAATCACCTCTCTACAATCCTTCCTGACTACACAAGCGGATTGTCGAGGAATCACAAACAGTGAGACGAAGATGTTTGTGACTTCTTTATCTTGCCTATCGGAGAACTCTCACGATCTCAAGCCAATCAATCGATTGTACTCGTACGATAGAAGATGCAAGATCAGATCACACAACTACGATAAAGTAGTATCAGTCTGGCTTCAAATGAAGTCTTTAAGTCGTTAACCTGATTTTAGAGAAGAAAATCAAAGGTTAATGGAGATCGACTCTAGCGGGCGCACTAGTAGCACACAGACGTGTGGGGATTAGTTTTGCACAATGCTAGATGTCTCCTTTATATAGCCTTCAAATCAGGGTTTTGCATTAGTTACAAAGCAATCCTTATTCACCGTTAGATGAAAACCTGATTTAGATTCAAGCTAATATTTCTCAACCGTTAGATCGAAAACTTAGCTTGTCACACACACTTGGGTAGACGTTTATTGGGTTCGTGAAAACCATGCCCAAACGTGTACGTGTATGTTGGTTCAACATAGTAACCCAAAAGGTTAACCATATGAGCATTTCATATTAACCTTGTTCTTCTTCGCCATAACTAGTTCAATTAACTCAAATGAACTAGTTAAAGAGTTGTTCAATTTCTATGAGATCTTATGTAACTACACAAGACACAATTAAAACAAAGATGATTCGATTCGATTGAATCGGCTCATGAACATTATAGCCACGGTTTGCATAAAGCATTCCTTAGTAATTTAATGTTTCATGTTCAGAGCACATCTTTAGATCATAACCTCTTAAGTTCACAAACAAGTTCGCGGACTTAAGTTAATCGGTTGAGTTTTCCAAACTCAGCAGAAATTCTCGATAAAAGAACTTCCGCCAGTTCGCGGACTGGGTTCACAAACTGAGTTCGCGGACTTAGCACACAAACGAGTTTTGGAAAATCCCAGCAGAAATTCTCGGTCGAGAACTTCCGACAGTTCGCGGACTTGGCAAGCCAATTCCACAATCCTCCCGATTTCTCTTGATCAACAAAGTTCGAGAATTTCGGTTCAAGGAATACATGGTTATGTAATCTAAACTCTCATTTCAATCATTGAGACATTCTCAGAGGACGCTATGTAGCCGTTATTCACAGACCGATTAACGTCAGAGCAATTCTCAAAGTGATTGAAACTTTTCATGACTTTCGTCACTAGGTGAAGATAAACTTGATCAAAGCGAAACGCTTTACCAACACACGATTTCGAGATAAAAGATGAGCAATGAATGCTCAACTCGAAGTGTCAAATGTGTATGATCTAGTCTATATAACATACGACTTTTGTCTCATAAGAAGTAGGAGATAGAAGAGATAGACTTTTGAGTGATAGATAAGTTCAAGTCTCCACATATCTTTTTGTTGATGAAGTTCCACGGTTCCTTGTATAGATCTTCGTCGTTGTATGATGAATCGCCATGAAGTCCTTGAGCTCAACTACACTTTTCTATCCTAGTCCGAGACTTAGCTATGTAGGCTAGAAATCAAGACTTATAGTTTTCACTAACATTGACAAACATGCTTGAGATAGCAACGCATGCGAGGTTGACCGAGCTATGCTCTAACAAAATCATCCGAGGACATGTGCTAAAGGAACCCCTACTCTGGATAGGGGTAATCCAGCTTCTTCCCCAAATTTTTGGCGGGAAAAACATGTGTTTGAAAAATAGATTAAACAATGATTTCTGAATTTGGTTTGAAGAAGATTTTTGTGGAGATATTCTAGGGGATGATTTGGTATGTCCCTGTTACATCAAAACAGGGTAGGTGATCGAGTTTGAATTGGAAAAGAAAGAAGATTCTCACGTATTTTCTATAAAACAGAACAGTAAGATACTCTCGGGATTTTGAGTTATATTTGGAAGATTTTCGTGTGGTTGCAGTGTGTTTAACTTTACCTGGGACATGTAATCAACGAGAATGGAGTGTGTTAGCTACAGAATAACACATGCAAAGAAGGAAAAGGAAATTATGTCGAGATAAAGGAAGATGATTTTGGAGTTATGCCGAGATATTTTAGCGATGTCGAATGTATTAAACGGTGTTAGAGGTGATTAGAAAACACACAAAGAGTTTGGGAGGCTTAGAATTGAGAGAAAAAATAGTTGCTGAGAATTTCTGCTACTACTGATGAAAAAGAACACGAAGAACATTTTATGTCAAGAATTTTCGCAGAAATTGTGGTCTAATCAACCATAGAAGAAGGTAGAAGTTTAGTGTTCAGTTGCAATAGTTTTTTAGTAGCAGAACTGTGTTGGTCGATGAATATCTTTTGCGACTACAAACCATTGTAAACAATTTAAATTATTTTTGAATACAATGTTTAATCAATTTTCTTCCAATTTTCGATTCAAGAGTAGATAAATTTAATTTCTAGGGTTATGAGGAAGCTATTTTTGATGTGTAATTTTTAGTAATTATTTTTTTGACATATTTATTCTCTTTTTTGTGCTATTATTTAATTAATAATTTTCTCTTCTTTAAAAGTTTCGTTTTAATTGTCTTGAATAGATTTTGAGCTATTGATCCTTGATAAGCGAAAGAAAATTATACTATTGTGTAATGATGTAAGTCATATAAATATTTTTTCACTTTATTTTCTCAGATATGGGATTGGGTTCGAAACTTCCTTAAATAATCTAAGTGTGTTAAAATTATTAAATATTGAGTTTACAAACTTCAAAAGTAGGGGAATCAATTAAAATGTTAGTGAAAAATGAATTTTCATTTGTCAATTAAATTGAATTTTCCGCCGTTACCATACGGCCCATAATAAGTCCCATAATAACAATGCAAAAGTTAATGTTGATGACATCATTTCATTTGGATAGAGAATTGACCAACCAACGCTCAAATTGTCAACTTTTATACACATAATAACTACTAGCTAGTGACGACTGAGAAACGGTAGCAAGTGACGTTCAGACACAAAGTCTTGTTAGTACATGCGAAGGACCATGGATTCCTGTACTCTTAATTAATTAGTCGGCCTGCTTAATTATTCATGCAAAAATTTTATTTTTATTTTTCTTTTCTTCTTCTTCTTGGTACCAAGCCCTGAACCCATGACCCTCCCGGTAATGTATCGAGTATAAGAAATTAAACCATGTACTAGTACCACTAGGGCCAAGGAGGTGTTGGTTTGCAAAGTTAGTGAATGGGTGATATATGGGGAAGCAGTTTTTGGGCTAAATAGACCTTGAATTTGAAATCCTGGATCTAAAAAACAAGTAAAATATCAGAACCTTTCAAATAACCACAAATCCATAATTCATGGTTTTCATATCCTCCCCGGATATTTTGCCCAGACTAATATTAATTTAGGTAGTGTTAAGTTACCCATATGTCCCTTCTCTTTATAGTCCCGTAAGAAATCATTAAATGGATCTGTGGTTTCTCTTCTTCCTCCGATATTCAATTGGTTCCATTTTCGCCGTTAGAAACAATTGTATCAGACAATTCGTCGGTATTGGAAATCAAGTTTCTCAAATTCAATTAATTATTATGGGGGTTCTAGCTGTATTCGATTGGAGTATGTTGATTATGGGGTTTTGCTTTGCGTTTGAATTTTTTGTAGGAATGATGATTTTAAGCATCAGTGAAGGTCTAAGATTAACTGGGTTTTAATTTGATTTCATAGATTTTTGGGGAAGATCTTAATACAAGAAACAACGGGGAAGGAATTGAATTGCTTCCATAAACTTGTGGTTGTGTTTGAGATGCAAAGAGACCATGTGTTCTGTTGGTGATTGATTGTTGCTGCCGTGAAGAAGCTCATTGGTGATATTGATGGAAATTTCTTGATATGAAAACTCGGATCAAAAACGTCCGGTATATGTTGGTCTTGGGTCAGAGAGAAATCAGATGGATTTAAGCTATCAATTTTCTTTTACAAATTAAGCTAGGCTATAAAAGAAATCTATCAGATGGGTATACGAAATCATGAAAGTGATAGAATTATTTAAATAGGTTGTAACCTATGCTCAATATTATGATATTTGCATCAGTATACAGTGTTACAGTAAGACCTTGTTTGTTTGCAGCTGACTCGGCGTCTGAATCTGAGTCGACCCTTGACTCGGACCGAGTCAGCAGTCAGACCGTTTGTTTTCCATTTTGAGTCAGATCTGACTCGATCTCTGATTCAGACATAACCCCTGACTCGGACTCATTTGAGTCAGGTAATAAAATACCCCTGACTCATGAGACCAAACCACTGACTCACTTATTTCCGAGTAAGATGAATCAGATCTGACTCAAAACAAACATATCGACTCAGATCCAGATGAGTCAGGTGATTTCACTCAGATCCAGATGAGTCAGGTGATTTCACTCAGATCCAGATGAGTCAGGAGTAAACAAACATGGTGTAAATCTCTTTAGCTCTACTTTTTTTAATGGAAACCTCTCGAACTCTTATTTACACCAAAAATGCTTTCGTAAATTGCGAGTGCAAAACCTCTTTTCCAATGAGAGTCGCTTTCCCTTCTCAAACCGGTTTATCTTCGAGCTTTTTCAAAACCCTAACTAGAATCTTCATGTTTCCAGCAACTTTTCTCGGCTAGATCTTTGATTCCACCGGCCCTTCAAGTTCGTCTAGGTTTTGTTTACTATATTGTTGTGATACCCTCTCCTATATCCATGAGATCTCTATTCTAATCAAGGTTTCTGCTGCCATGCTGTGTTTGGTCTCAATAGAGGTAAGCTTTTATCCTCATCAGGTTACTTATTTGGATCTTAATCATCTTTAATCCTAAATCAATCAATTTTATCCATCGATTGGCAAGTTTTCCCCTCATCTGGTTATTCATATTGATCCAATCCGGTCTTCTTTGATTAATATCAAATCAGATTTATATCCCCAAATTAACTCCAGATCTATTTTCATCGTTCTCTTAATTTTTCATATCAATACCCTTTTTATCCCTTTCTTTTGTCTGCTATTAATTCTTATTCAGGCTCTCATAATCCAAAACTGATTTCAATCCCTAAGTTCTTCTAGCTGTAATTAGCTTGCTTGTGGTTGTTGTGTTCAGGTTCTGTCTTGTTTTCTATTGCTCACCAGGGTCTTTCTCTGATCTGGTGGAATCTCTCGGCTAACCTCTTTGTCTCTTTGAACCTGTGTCTTGTGTTTGGAAAAAAAAAAAATTTGTCTGAACCACCACCAGATTTTCCTGTTTCAGTTTTTCTCGTTTGGTTTTTTCGTTTTGTTGGTGCTCTCTTGCATGTGTTTTGTATGTCGGTTTGATGGTTCATTCGGGTTATCTGTTAGGGTATCTGGTTTTTTCCCTTTTCTTTTAGATTTGAATTCTATCATATGATTTATGTCTTAAGGCATGAAGCTAGTACTGCTTTTGGTTTGGAATTGTTAGTATTGTTTCTGAGGATGATTTGGGATTTTTAGGAGGTTTCTACTTGAACTTCTTAATTCTATAACTCTATCAAAAGAAGACTGATGAAAATGCATGAGCATTACTCAAAGAAGATTCAATTTAGTTACATTGGGGGCTTCTCATACCAAATGATGCTAGACGAAATTTATATAGCCAGGGGTGAACAAACTGATGAGGAATTGATTTCTTACAGCCAAGTTGAGATTTAGGCCACTTAGATGATTACTTGCTATGGATTTCCTGTTGCTAAACGATCAAGAATAGGAATTTTGACATCGTCATTCAAGACAAAGCTCATTGCCATAATTCCTCAGCAGGCAGCAATAATTCATCTACACTGAGTTTCTCCAAGACATTGGATTCCAAGGAACCCTATGGGTATTTTCTTAAGTTTACTTTATCACAACATAGTGCAGCAAATTCTTAATTTTGCTCTATGGGCCGGTGGAATCTCACCTTTTATTTGACTACTGCTTTAGCTGTTTATTTGTTTCGTTCAAGTTGTAATTTTGCTTTTTATAGTTGTCTTAGTGTGATAGATCTTAAATTGTGTTGTTTAAGCTAGATTTTTCCTTTTGGGCTAGCTTTTCCTTTTGTGTATTAGCGCTAGCCAAGGATTTCTTTCTATAGTATTAGGTCGTTGTTAGTACAATCTTAGGGTAATTTTCTTGCTCTATCTCTGAATTGTAAAGTTATTTAGATACTCACATCTAAATAGCTCCACAAACAAGGATTTCATTTTTCCGCATGTCATATGAAGATTCAAGCACAAAAAAACAGAGATAGACCGGTAACATATGAGCTTTACATCTCAGCATCCGGATTCAAATTCCAGAACAACACTTCGGACCAATCGCATCGAAACTCACTATCAACAACCAAGTTCCACCGGGCACTATCGTGTCCTTCAAAAATACAGTTTTTCTTGTGGAAAGCTTTGAACGAGGGCCCTTCGACACTTTGACCCATATCCAACTCGCCAAGATTGACATCTACCCCGATACAGTTCTGATCCGGAGACCGTTGCTCACATTCTGCTTCACCATCAAGTTGCTGAAGATTTTAGACACTCTGATGCAATTGTAACTGATAAATCTTTTGGTATCTCATGCCCTCATATAATAGCTCTTTAGTAGTTTAATAAATTTTATGCTTCAAAAAAAAATACACCAAAAAAGAGTTTTGACAAACATTGCTTGCAATTTCCTTTTTATTTTTTATTTTACGGTCCGCGGGTTATAACCCATCTACAAAAAACCCATCCAAACAAAAGTGATACAAAAACCCCAAATATCATAAACTGTCTAAACTACCCTCCCCTAATTCAACCCAAAAGAAACTGAGAAAGAAAACGACCCACTAACGGAAAAAGTTTCTTAAAACCTCCGCTCCTGTTCGTTCAAAATCATTCTGTTCGTTCAAAAATCAATCCGCTCCTGTATTGATTCAAAATCAATCTGCTCATCCCTAAGCCAAAATCGTTCAAAATCAATCTGTATTCGTCATCATCTTCTCGATTTTACCTTCTTCTCTTATTCTAAGGTTGCGTATTTCAACCACTGCTACAAAATCTGACCTAATTTTTCAACCACAAATGGTGAAGAAACAAAATCAACAGGCGAAAAAGAAAGATGAAAAGCTAAAGAAAATAGCGAAACCATCTCCTAAAGGTAAGAAATCGAACTTGCTTTCAAGTTGATTTCGAGTTTGAATTCAAAAGATTATTAGGTTTCATTTGATTTATGGGTTGGTTTTCTGTTTGCTTTTAGGTTTCATTTCTTAGGTTAGGTTCTGTTTTCATTTGGTTACATCGTTTCTTTGGTTTAGGTTTAGGTTTCAGTTTGTTTGATGTAACCAAATGAAAACAGATTTCAATTGTTTGTATATTTGATGCAACCAGATATTTTTTTTTCTATTTGATGAAATCATATTTCATTTGTTGTTTATTTGATGAAACCAAAGTATAATCTGTTTTTTTTATGAAACAATTCTGGGTTTCATCACTTTTCATTTGTTAGGTTTAGGTCTGCAAGAATGATGTAACAGATTTGCGATGAAACCAGATATCATTTTCTGTTTCTTAATGAAACCCAAAATTGGTTTCATCATTTTTAGTTATTGGTTTACTTCTAGAGTTGTTATTGGCTGTTGATTTGAATTCAAACTGTGGAGATTGGCGCTATGTTACGTAATCTTATGGTTTCATACAAGTTTCAATTATGCTTATGGTTTCATCACTTTGTTCGTGCTTATGGTTTCATCATTACAAGTTTATGTCTTATGGTTTCATCATTATTATTTATTATTCTCTTATGGTTTAATTTTGGTTTCACAATAGGTAAAAAAAGAGATAAGGAACCATACAGGTGCTCGTTGCATCATTTGTGCGAGCTAGCAGTGAAAATTAAGGAGTTGATAAAAAATAAGCAACTGCATTTGAAAGCTCTTAAATCATGTCCTTTCTGGCGTTTCTTTGAGCCGTTCTATGATGGCGTAATGAGCAAAGATGAGCTCATCAAAAAGACAAAAGCAGTAATAATGTTTTTAAGTACAATTGAAAACAGACTTGATGGTAAGCTCCCGTATTGTTTCAAATTAGCAAGATCAAGGAAAATGATTTTGCGGACAATTCCAGAACATTTTGCTGTGACTTTTGGTTTCCAAATGGTGAATTATGTAGAAGCAGACGACATTGATGAAGATCTGGTTAAAAAGGTTAACGTCTTTGTGGCTAATTATTTTGCTGGAAATAAAAAGACAAAAAAAACCGATATTGAAAAGCGTATGCTGGAAGCCGCAAATGATGAAACCAGAGCGGATGACTTTGTCAAGTTTTTCGTAATGTTTCTGTTGGTTTCAGTATTTGTCCCTAACAAATGTGGGCAGACTCTCGCAGCAAAGTACTTGTATATGGTGTTTGATATGAACAAGGTGTGCTGGCCGGAAGTCTTCCATGACTATGTACTTGATTCGATAATGACAAACAGAACAGACGTAGAAAATGTTGTTGGTTGTGTAATATACCCTCTGGTAAGTTAAGATTTGTTCTTTTTTTCATAAGTTCAGTATTTTTTTCAATAATGGTTGTTGAATATTAAGCGACTTGTTTTTGATGATTAATTTGAATATTGGTTGTTTTTTTTTTTTGCAGTATTGGTTGGCAGAGATGACAAAGATCGCACAAAGAAAGCATGGGCTAGACAAGTATCCGAGGTTTGCTAGATGGAACCTTAGCAACATCTGTCAACAAGTATTGTCTAACTTTGAGAATCTTGAAAAAAAACAGAACTTTGGTCTAAGGTAAATATTTACTTAGAAGATTTACTTTTCTGATGGAACCAATTTTGGTTTCATCAAAAATTCTAGCTGAATTTTTGTTTCTTAGATAACTTCGAGGGTTTTATTTGATATTTTTGTTAGACAATATTCGAAATCTTCGAGGGTTTTATTAGATTATTGCTATGAGTTGTTACCATTACTTGTTACCATTAAAAATGCTATGCTTGGTATGTCGTCTGTTTTATTTTAAACGAATTTTGGTAAATATTTTCTTGTTCAGATTTACTTTTTTGATGAAACCAGTTTTGGATTCATCAAATTTTTTAGCTGAAACCAATTTTTCTTGTGTACTGCAGGAGAATATTGGTCACCGAAAGGGATCATTCTTGCTTCAGTATGACGAATCAGAAATGCGCTTGGCTGATCCCGTAGATGAAGTGGAAATTGTTGTGCCAGATGAAGAAAATGAAGTGCCGGTCAAAGTGCAAGAGAAGAAAATGTTGGTGCTAGCAGTGAAGCTAACTCCTTCAAAGCCAAATACCAATTTGCGCGATCATTGATTGAAAAGCTTAGGACCAATGCTACATATGTTCTTTCTGAAGAAGAAGAATCACTGCTAGCAAAATATGATGCCGAGGACAGGGAACAACAACTGGTACAAAGATAGATTTGATTTTTCTTAGTAACAATTGAATTACTCGCATATATTACAATTTTCTTATACATTTCATCATTTTTTTGATGAAACCAGATTTGGTTCCATCATTCTTTTGATGAAACCAGATTTGGTTTCATCATTTCAAGTTAATGTTTGTTTGATGAATTGGCCAGTTCTTTTTATTCTTTCAGAAGTTTTTGATTTTTACAGCATTAGGTTTTGACACAGGAAGATGAAAAGTAAAATAACTTAGGTATCTTAATATTGCAGGTGATAACAAGGGATGTTAACATGATAAATCAACAAGAATCTGAACAAGAGCAGGTCATATCTTCTTCGTCGAAGACAGTCACCGATGATGAACAAGAAGGAGATGGTACTGAGTTGACTCCAAATAATATCGAGGATATCAAGGTGGCAGAGCGGGTTGAATCTGAAATGGAGAAAGCTACTTCATCGATGCCAGTCACCAATGATGAACAAGAAGGAGAGGGTACTGAGTTGACTCCAAATACCGTTGAGGATATCAAGGTGGCAGAGCGGGTTGAATCTGAAATGGAGAAAGCTACTTCATCGATGCCAGTCACCAATGATGAACAAGAAGGAGAGGGTACTGAGTTGACTCCAAATACCATTGAGGATATCAAGGTGGCAGAGCGGGTGGAATCTGAAATGAGCAAAGCTTCTTCGTCGATGCCAGTCACCAATGATGAACAAGAAGGAGAGGGTACTGAGTTGACTCCAAATACCGTTGAGGATATCAAGGTGGCAGAGCGGGTAGAATCTGAAATGAAGCAAATTATTGAACAAGAAGAAAACGAAACTCAATTTGTAATTGATGAAGATGTTATCAGGAAAATGGAATATGAATACAATAAGAAAGGTTGTTCGTCGTCAAAGCCAAATGTTGGAAGCGTATACTACTACTCAGCTGTAAAGATGGCGAATGATTTACTTGAGTTAGAGAATGAACAACCTGGATTTGATTTAGGACTGTCGCAGTGTGACAGTCAAGAGAAAGGACATGGAGAACTCAGTGCTGCGCAAAGGATGAGTAACATGGTTACAAGAATGAGGGAAGACAGAAGGAATTTGGTTCCACCTATCAGAATGCAGGATTACAACACCAGTGTGAAAAAAAGAAGAAAGGTTACAGCTCGTAAGTGCAAGGAGAACAAGAAGGTGCAGGAAGTACAGGGGGTGAAGTTGAAACCAGTTGATAACTTGAAGATCTTGAAAGTACTCAACAGAAATGAGAAACCCCTCGTGACCACTTTTTTCAGAAAGAATAATGAAAGGTAATTGGGAAATAACTGATGTAACCAAGACTGGTTTCATCAAAATTTTGTTCCAAGTTATGCATTGTTTCTCCTTTTTTTATCCATCATTGACTAGCTTTTTAAAAATAAAATTAACAGGTCAACGGCGTGGGAGCATTTAAATCTTCAATTACATATATCGGGGAAGATGATGGATAATTTGATGAGAGAGGGTGACGTCGCAGGAGACATTATAGAGTTCTACATTTTGAAGCTGCAAAACAACATCAAAAAAAATAAGTTGAAACAAGATGGTTCTCCAAAGTACCAGAGAGCTGTGTTTATAAGCACATTTGCCTATGTAAGTTTACTCCGAAATTGTTTAATGTAAATTTTTTGGCATAAAAAATAGTTGTGGAAAACAAAAAATGATGTTGTTTATATGGTTAATTTTGATGGAACAAAGTTTGGTTTCATCAAACTTGCATGTTTGTAACTAATTAAGGAGCTTTTATCTGGTATTTTGTTTCAGACATGTCACTCATTAGGAAAGAAATGTGGTGCTGTAATAGAAGGCTTCATCGACAAAATGGATTATAGCGTGCGGTTTTTGTTCGTTCCGTTGCTGACATCACTTGGAGATGTAAACCATTGGACATTGCTTACTTTTGATTTTGAAACCGGGGAATTTTATCACTACAACTCCTTGGCTTCCACGGGAGAGGAATGCAGAAAAAGTGCTGAAAGCATGAAACAACGTATAGTATCAGCATTTGCACAGCACGACGCAAAGCTCCCCTGTGATCAGCAGGCAAGTCAGCCAACAACATACTCTTTGCACAACCCTACATGTTGTGAACAAATAGGGTAAGTTATGTTTGGAAGTTTATATTTCACATATGCATATGCTTGAAATCATTACATCACTTGTAACCGAATGCTTTACATATAGATACTAATATCAGAACACTCTCAGCTAGTCACTTTGTAACAATTGAGACATTGTTTTGGTTTTTCAGGAACGATTGTGGCCTGCATGTTTGCTATTACATGAAGAGCCTCTTGAAAGGAAACATGTCTAAAGATGATATACGAGAAAAGGTGCATAATATGAGACCAAAGTTGGCGTTGAAGATACTCCTTGACAATATAGAATAATACTCGCATGTCGTGCCAGTCCTATTGAACATTCAGTTTTAGTTGAATTTTAAATTACTTTTGAAATGGTTATTGTAATGATGATACTCCTTGACATACAGTTCTCCTTGCAGATTCAAGTTTTAGTTGAAGTTTAATGTACTTGTGAAATGGTTACAGTTTATATAAAAAACGATTTCGTGCTATTTCAGTTGTATTTCCTTAAAAGCTTATGTCTACAAAAATATGATGTCTCATTTTTATAAAAACTATCCATAAATGATGTGTCATATATTTGCGGCACCAATAAACAGTAGACAAAACATCATCTACTGTGTTGTCAAAAAATATAGAAGAAAAAGTGACAGTAAAACAATGGTTCCACCAAAAATAAGATAAAACCCTTTCTGGTTTCATCAAAAAAATGATGAAACCCTTTGTGGTTTCATCAAAAAAATGATGAAACCTGATTCGGTTACACCAAACTATAAAGGCCTGTAAAAATTCTGAAAAACTTAAACTTAATCAAAATTATTATTCTTAGTCAAAATATAAAATGAAAACACCTGCAGCATATTAACTTCTAAAACAAAAAATATGAAATAGTAAATGAAACACATATTGTAGTCTAGCAAACGAAACTAAGAGTAAAATTCGATGACTTGCAGGAACCACATATTGTAGTCTAGTCGAAATGGCCCCAAGTTCTCATGAAATCTGACGAGAAGGGCATGTCCGTTTATTATGGGTGGTCAAAACATTGAAGGAACCACAGGTTCTCATCTTCTTATTGGCAACTGAACCTGTATTAGGAATCCTCTTCTTCTTCGATGGACGTCCTGGTTGTGGTCCATTATTCGGACCAAAAACCATCGATTTCGGCGACACTGTCACGGGCTTTTCGACTGTGGGAACACGATTGATTGCATGTTTATACGATTCTCGGTAGAACTTTACTGTAAAATAGTGCTCAACATAATTGTAAGGATCTTCTCCATTCACCATGATGCAACGGACAACATGGGCACACGGAAAACCGTCAATACGCCAACGGTTGCAAGAACATGTTCTTCTTTTCAAATCGACAGTCTGTGTTAATGAAGCATGAACTTCAAACACATATTCCGACGACTTGGTGACTTGGTAGTTACATCCATGCATCTTGTTGTCGTGGAGTAGAGCTTCATATTCTGGACATAGAGTTTGACGCCATTTCATTAAGTTAGCAGAGTCCTCACGACGTTTACACATTTGGTCCATTAGCTTCACCCTGATCTCATCAACCATGATGGCTATAGGCTTCTCTCTCTCTCTTCAACGACCGAACCATTGAAACTCTCAGCAATATTTGAACACAACCTACCATATCGTCGACCCTTGAAGAAAAAACTTGCCCATTTATCAAGAGGAGCTCTACTTAGATAGTCTTGTAACTTCTGATTTTGAACCTTCCTCAACTTATCCCAATTCTCTGAAAATTCTTTATGAGTAGAAGCATACGCACATTTCTTAAACAGTCCCAATACATATTTGTTATAAACTTTGCAACTCTTTGGTAAGCATGTATTGATATTGCATTCCATATGCCAGTAGCACCAACCATGAAAAGCCTCAGGAAAAACAATAGGAATTTGTGTTACCAATCCAATACCTCGATCACTCACAAAAGTAAGCTTTGGTCGCAAAGGAGAAAGGACTTTCTTCAAATTATCCAAAAACCATTTCCAGTTCGCTTCATTCTTCGATGAAACCACACCATAAGCAAGAGGGAAGATTTCTGTAACATGAACAGAAAGCATAACACAAGCATAAGATGGGATGAAAACCAAACATAAAAAATGATGAAAACCAACATAAAAAAATGATGAAACCAACATAAAAAAATGATAAAAACCTTACCATCATTTCCGGTTAGACCTGTTGCTGCCATCATATGACCAAGGTACTTGCTTTTCAAGTGAGCCGCATCAACGAATAATACAGGACAACATAAATTGAATCCACGACTACAAGCTTCAAAACAGATAAACATCCTCTGAAATTTATGGATCCCTTCTTCAACTTCCAAAACCACGTGAGAACCAGGATTGGTTTCAATCAACTTGTTTTTATACCAGTTCAAGAACATAAAAGATTTCTCGTTCTCTCCCCATGAAGTATTCAGTGCATGCTTCTTACCTGCGTATGCATAATAACGACTAATGTCAAAGCCGAAGTCTCTCGTAAAAGATTCCATAATATGCTTAGTTTTCTTATTAGGATCCTGTTTAATTTCATCAATAATCAAGCTACTAACTAGTTTCTTCGATATCCGTGGCATGTTAACAAATCCACCAACACAAGTATGCTGATTATTTAGTTCCTTGATAATAAAAGGACTTCCTACAACACCATCAACAGACACAGCATATAAATGCCAGTCACATTTCTCCTCTTTGTTCTTATTAGCACAACGTGCACCAATCCTCAACTTCTCATTCCTATATACCATGTATTCATAACCAGTTGCTGCGTGATACTTCTGTAAATCACAACGAACTTGTTCAACACCTCCCGGAAACAACTGTTCAACTCCTTGAAAGAGATGTAACCAGTGAGCAGACTTCAACGGTTCCTTAATTTTATCTGGAACATCATAATCAATCCGTGGCTTCTCAAAAGGTATAATTCCAGAACTTTGTGGCTGGTCATCAAAAGCTATAATTCCTGAACTTATTGAACCAGAAATCTCAGTTTTATGACTAACGAGTAACTCCATAATCCCTTCTTTATTATACATACTAAATAGAGCCAAACATTGAAGATCAAAATCAGAATGAATGACCTTTTGCTGATCATCAACCATGTGAAAAATTTCCATAGAAGGAGGAGAGAATTCACACCAACTTGAGCATATACTAGTCTTCAAATTAGCAAAAGACTCTTGGAGGCCAATAAGAAGAGTTAAACAATCTTCTTTGTGACATACAAGTGCGAGAACAGAATCCATAATCTACAGAACAAAATGATGAAACCAAAAACAGTTTCACCAGATGTGAATATCAACAACAATTTTTTTTTTTTTTGAAAAACAGTTCCAAAGAGATGGAATCCTTCATAAGAACATCAACACAAACATAAAAAAAACATATGCTAACATCAATTCAGTTTATTCGACAAGAGTGACTAGCAAATTCACACAAACAAAATCAAAAATCAACACAAAAAAGAGAATTGAATACCTGAAAAGTTGATTGATTCTTTGAAGACGAAGATGATCAACACGAAGTTGATTGATTGTTCAGCTGGATTCTTCAATTCGAGATTCAATTTCAACTTGAAAAGCGGAAATATGATTTCAGCTAAACTGAATTGCAACCAGATCTCGAATAACGAATTGGATTCTTCTCTTCTTCGAAGAACTACGTTTATCTTCTCTTCTTCGAACAACTGAATTGGATTCTTCTACGTATCTCGAATAAACAGATCTCAAAACTTGTAGCTTCTCCTCCGGTTCTTCAATCAAACAAACCTAAAATTGCTCTCTCAATTTTTGAATTGAAATTGGGAGAAGATGATGACGAATCTTTGAATTGAAACGAAAAAAACGAAGAAAACTAGGAAAGAAGAATCACACTTTCATCTGATATGTTCGGTTCAGAGAGGAAATTTTTTTCTTTCTTGTTTCCGCCAAACTTTCCTTTGAAAGTGTTTTTATATGCGGAAGGTTAATTTTGGAATTTAGAAATCAAATAAAAACTGAATTTTAAAATTTTTATTTGAATTGGGGTTTTTGTCCCAGTTTTGTTTGAAACAGTTTTTATTTGTTAAAAATAAAATGACCGGTTTTTTCTTATCACTAGTTTGTTCACCTAGGGGTTTTGTCACTAGTTTTGTTTATTTTAATGATATCGATTTTCTTTTACAAAAATAGGCTTACTTGAACCACTAGTTCTACAGAAAAAAAAAATGTGAAGAGGCAGTGAAAATTGCCGGTTGTTGGAGGTGAAACTTGGCAACGAAATGTATGTGTTTTGAGCTGTGAATTGGATAGGGCTATACAAGATGCACCCGAGTGCATAATACATATTTTGGCACAAAAATATATTTTGGTCTGGTTGCATCTGAGTGCATAATGTATATAGTTTTAAAAAAAATTGCATTCCTCTTCTTTTTCGTTTTTAATAATTGTTTTTTGCTTGATGTTTTGGTGGTGAATACGATGGTAATGCTGGTGGATTTACGGCTCGAGATCGTGAACTAAAGATTTCGATTGTGCATAATATATTTCAGGTGATTGTGAACTAAAGATTTGATTGTGCATAATATAAACCTAGATTTATCCACGAAATACACAAGATGCACCTGAGTGCATAAGGTATGTTCTGGTAGGAAATAGGTTTTGGTCCGATTGCACCCGAATGCATAATGTGTATTTTTTTTATTCTTATAGGAAAAATGGTTTGTGCAGGTTGCACCTGGGTACATAATGGGTAGTTTTATATGAAATAAATTTTGGTCAGGCTGCACCTGGGTGCATAATGCATATTTTATAAGAAATAAATTTTGTTCAAGTTGCACCTGGGTGCATAATACATATTTTTATAGGAAATAATTTTTGACCGGGTTGCACCTGGGTGCATAATGTATTACGAATTTGATTTAAAAAAAAAATCGAATTTCATATCAACAATGGATCTTGTTTTGTAGAGATTTTCGAGCCCTTTCTAAAAATATAAATTTTATTAAAATACGACTTATATTTCGGAAGTTAAGACATTTTTCGCGATTAATTTTAAATTAGAAAGGAAAAATAAATAGGAGAGAGAAAAGGATATGATTAAGAATAAATTTTAAGTAAAAGGTATATAAGACTAAATTTCATTGTGTCTTTTTCACCCAGATCCATAATTTGCTTGTCCATTACTCCCATGCTTTATGAATTGTGGTCATATGACCCGTTTTCCGGATGGGGAAATACTACACCTACTGCAATTTATCCCGTCAAAAATCACGATATGAAGAACTAACGGTTCCCGAGTACCCAGGAGTAAGCAAAAATGGGATCGGGCAGTTGTGAGGGTTCGGATTTTTGAAGGGATTTCCGTCGGCCAAAGTAACATTTCCGGTGGTAAATCACTATCTTCGAACAAGAGGCAGTGTAACTCGAAATGGAGTTTTTGTTGATATAACAACCGCGTTATCACTACATTAAGAATATTCCTTGTCCGAATTTTTCCACCGTACTGACAAAATTTTTGAGAAAATCAATGCAGTAGTTCAGAATCTCAGATGACCCATCGCCAAATAATCTGGTGAGTTATGCATGTCTTTTCCAAAGCCTAAACATGCATCGGTCAACTGATGTTCAGGGAAAATAAAATAAAATTTGATCCATATTCCTTCTCTTCCTAGGATCCTCCTAGACCTGTTTGAATCAAAGGACTAGTTTAAATCTTGACTTTTGTTAGTTAACTAGGGTTTGGTCAAGGACCGTCAAGATCATGTTCAAGTACCAGGTACAAAGCTGGACAAATATGTGATCAACACTAACTTTGGACAAAATGTCGGTAGTAACGATTAATTAACCCCAATAGATTAATTAACCCCAACAGTATGTTTGGTTCGGGTTATCAAAAGGGTCATTTACACATATGTCCCAGTTTCTTAAGTTGTTTACAAAATAATCCCGTTTTTTTTCAAAACTTACAAATTAATCCCGTTACAAAGATTTCCATCCAGTTACAAGTTAACTGGTGTTAACTGACATGTGGCAGATTTAGGATGACCTGAGATGCCCAATATACCCTTCAGTTAAACTTGTTTCCTCATTTCTTCAGGAGGATCTCATCGACAAACTTTGTCTTCTTCACCTGTTAAAATCCAGATAGAAAAAACATAAAATCGTAAAAATAGAGCAAGGCAAGCTAACGACACTAACACTACCATTTATTGATAACATTGAATCAAATATCCAATACTCAAAACATCCAAAAACAATATCTATGGAAGATAGCTAATATCCAAACAAAGTAAAAGCTAATCTAAAACATAACCAAATAAACAGAGCAAATGCATGAAGTTTTATAGGTCTCACTTGAAAGAAAACAAAAGACATCCTAGCCAAAACTTGTTTCAAGTAAATCTTCTTGGCTTCTTCGTTGCAGGCATAGAACCACCAGCACTTCCAGCTTGTGATGATGATTGGGATTGAAATGCCAGTCCGCCTTCTTCAGATGTAGACCCATTTCTCTTTGTGTTAGAGCCAATTGCACCACCAGGACAAGTTGTCTTGTTGTGACCAGGCAGCTTGCATTTGCTGCAGCACCTGATTTTGTTCTCGGATAGGATCTCATTATAGGCCTTCCTTCTGTTCTTCCTAGGCCGACCCGGTTTCCTAATGAGCAATGGAGGAACAATAATTGTTCTTGGCTGTATAAGAGAATAACAAAGGAAGTTAATATTGCATAATACTAAAAATGATTACTTAGCCGCCGCAAAAATTAAACATCCTAAATATCTACACTATATATGTTACTGCAGGGTCTGGAATCCGGCTTCCAAACACTAAAATCCATTAAGTAGCTAGGTACAGGGTTCATACAAGAACTGAGAAGAATTGAGTTCAGATATTTCACAGAGTACTTTGAATTCATGTATCACAATTGTACTTTTAAGTAGATACACACGGATATTTAAGGTAAACCTAATAATGTAATGTAAAAGGTTGTCTAAGTTCATAGTGCAAACATAAATCAGATCCAATTAAGGACAAGTAAACATGAATAGTTGAGAGTTAGGAAAAAACCTCATCCCAGTCCTCAGGCCCTTCCAATGGCACCATATCAGGGGAATAGGTGGTCCTGTAGTTATCCACTGAGTAGTATCTGGCACAATACCTATAAAAATGCACACAAGAAAAACAAACAGGTTTAACATTTCAGATATTGGTAATAAAGAAATAATCATACATAAAATTACATGTGTTCTGCACACTTACTCAACCCAATTGGGCCTGATTTGCTGCAGAGCACAGACTGCGTGTTGACAGGGGAAACCCCTCAGCTGCCATTGCATGCAGCTGCAAGTATGTTTCTCAAGGTCAACAATGAATATTGTATTATGTATGCTTGTGACTTCATAAAGCTTGCCAGCAACCGCTCCTTCTACCTTATATTCCCCTGTTTTCTTAAACATCTTCTTCAATAATTTTTTGGCAGTAGGAACCAAATCCCCAGAATCCCATCCAACACAAGCATTTCTTCTCTTGTAAAACAGCCCCATCACTAGCTGTCCATACATCAAAACTAGCTTGCAGACAGGTTTCTCCCTAATGTTGGTTATCATGTTATTGAAACTTTCAGAAAAGTTGTTACTCAAGTGTTCACAAGCGCTCTTGTGGTCAAAAAAGGCCCTGCACCAGCTTTTAGGATCCTCGCCCATCAAATACTGACAAGCACTAACATTCTCTGACATCATACTATCCATGTGTGCCTACAGTTGAAACATATTTAGTGTTACAAGAATTTTACTTTCTAAGAATAAAAAATGTCACTCATTTCATTTACGGACTAAAACAAACCTGAAAGTGTTTAGGCTTATAAGCTCTAGCAGCATTCCAAATAGTGTGTGTACTTTAGATCCCTTGTAGTGCATTTTGAAGTTTGCATACATGTGCCTGCCATGAATATAGAACATACTTTATGTATTTTGTAACAATAAAATGATCAGGTTGGAGGTTAGTTTGTAACCTGAAGCAGAACCTATGTGGTGAAGTAGGGAACAACTTTTGGACAGCGTCTCTCAAACCCTTCTGTCTATCAGATATGAAGTTGATTGGCTCAACGGGATGATCAGCCAATCTATGCTTGAGATTATTCAAGAACAAGAACCAGTTCTCCGCACACTCGTTTCTACAAACCATGATACCCAAAGGAACCAATCCATTCTGCCCATCAAGAGCAGTGGCAGATAGTAGACAACCACCATACTTTCCCTTCAGGTGACAACCATCCAGCCCAACCACATTTCTACAACCATTTATAAAACCCCTCATTGGGGCATCAAAAGATATAGTCACAGATTCAAATCGATTGTCTCTGCACGAAGAAACAAGGAAAGTTTTAAAACTAGAACTCAAACTAATCAATTTTACGAACAATTAAAGAAATAATATTACCTTCCGTAAGTGAAAGTAGCAATTGATCCGGGATTAGTCCTTTTGATCATTTCACACAGACTTGGTATGAGTCTAAAACTCTCATCAAAGCTTCCGTTTATCCTCTCCAACACATTGTTTCTAGCCTTCCATGCAACGTGATACGGGATCAAGGTGTTGTGGCTTGTCCAAAACTCGGCAGCAATCTCAGAAGGTTTAGGTACATTCTTTCCATGTGACTCCCTTAGCTTGTTAATCACATGTTGAGCTACAAATTCTGGATTTGCACATGAATTCCTCCCATAAGGATCCCCAATACAAGTGTGGTGCAAGTGAAATCTCTTATGCTCCAAGTCGCCTCACCAGGGATCCTCCTTGCAGATATATACCACGACGGACATAGAATGGGCTCTCCAAAGCCTTTACACACAGCCTTGATTCTAATATTATCACTCTTACTAAACCTGCATTCTGTCCTAGTAGATACACAGTATTTTCTGAGATGTTCTTAAAAGCGGTCTTGTCTGGAAATTCCATCCCCTCATCAATTCTGTCATCAACTACAACTTGTATTTCATTTTCTGGTTCAGGGAATAACTCATTATCCACTGAATCAGCAGCAACAAGGAAATCTTCAAAATCACTGTCATCAAACCAATGTTGCCCATTATCAACCACTCTAACTTCATGATTAGGTAATGGCCTACCAACCATTTCAGGACCATAATGATCTTCCGATCCATTAGCAATTTCCTTCCCTTTACCCTTTTCAATCTCAAAATCAATCAGTGGTTCCTTAACTTCTTTGAAAACTTCAAGTCATGACAATCAACAAGGAAAAAGTAATTAACACATCGGGTATCATTATATCATTGTAAAAACCAATTTTAAAAGAGAAACCAACACTACCTTCAACTTCATCATCCGTCTCCAACAACTGGTCATAATGATCATCTACATGTTCAGAGGCATATACAAATACACATTAATATCAAATTGTAAACATAACATAATCGATGAATTCTAAAATTTCAAAATATGAACATTACCTTCATCGTCTTCCTCACTATCCTTACCAGCACTGCTTTTCATACTAAAATTGTGTAAAAACTCCTTCCAATCAGCATCATCTTCACCCTCACTGTATATGAGTGGTTGGCTCCATGGTTGGTCTTCCGGGTGACAATCATCTGCATTAAGATTCTGAAGGTGCAACACTGATTCCTTAGTCGCATTGACAGCTTCTTCAACAACATCTACTTTATCCGCGGCTGATTTCCAGAATTCAGTACCTAGTGAATCATCATCTAGATTCACAATTCCCTGACTGCTAGCCTGTGTCGGCTCCTCAACATGGTTCTCAAAATCCAGAACCATCTTAGTTAAACTAACACCAACCGTCCTCTTAGCTTTTTCAATCAGCCTTGGGCTTTTCCTGGGAGATAAAGTTGCCGTTGGACCTTTATGAGGTGTTGAATCCCTGTTACATAATAGAAGATTATTATCACTAAAATATATTCATCATATGCTACAAAAAAAAACCTAGTTTATGGCATGGTTTACCACAACAAAATATGATCCCTTACACAATAGGGGCTAACTATCAACTAATAGAGAAAACATCATCTTTCACTAGCATAATAAGACAAATCACCTGTCATTTTCTTTGTCCTGTCTCCAAGTATTTGCAACCATATGTCCAGAATTAGGTCTCATGTAACTGCAAGAGAACAAAAATAATAAGTCACTAGTATTCAAAATAAGTTATAACAGATTTGCACTAGAAAATTCACACACAAAATGCCAAAGAACTCTCATAAACTGATACATACATGATCAGTAGACTTCTCAAATCTCTGTGTGCATCAGCCAATTATTTCAAGACACGCAACAAAAAGAAAAGATTCGATTCAGGAACTCATTAATCAAGTGACAGATATCCCTTCCTCTATAAGCATACGAATCTCGGAATATAACTTCTCAATCAAAATCATTTCTTTGAACCTTTCCGAAAATAAGACGATTCTTTAAAAAGTATTTTGGACCAAACTACTAAAACCACAGTACACATACAACAAACAGGATATGCACATGGCTCATAGAAGTGTAACCAGAATTCTCTTATATCAATGTAAGATTCAACTCTTATGACTTATATACAAACATAATTGACTATATGAAATTGAATTTTTTTTTTCTATGAAAAACCAATTCATTTAACGACAACCCTTGCAAGAGGATCATCTTATCTGTATACATGCTTTTTTGGAGAATGGAAAAATGAGGGTTATCACACCATTTACAAAAGAAGTAGATAATTTTTTTTTTATCAAGCACAGCTTCTAGACATGATCACATTTCTGCATCCTCTGAATTTTAGTTTTAATTCAAAATCTCATACTAAGCCACAGAGGCATATTATCCATACAAAACCACCAAAGTACCATTAATAGACCAATTCAGTAACAAAATTCATGTAATGTTCATCAACAAAACACTTATCATTCCATAAACTACTGTAAAGATCTAATTGTGATTATCCCTAAATCGAAAACCCTAATTTTGAAGTCGATTTGAAAAGCCTTAAATTGAAAAAATTGAAAACCCTAATTTGAACCAGTAAGAAATCCCTAAATCGAAAACCAAAAATTCATAATAACAAAGATGAAAAGCATAGTTAGCTAATGAAAATATACCTTTTAGTATATGCAGCAGAGTTCTTGTTCAGTAACTCTTCATCAACCATTATCTCCTTCCCCATTTCTTCAAAATACAGAAATCACTCGCCTAAAATTACTTAGGTTTTCTCAATAAACTTCACTCTTATCAACTGGTTTACGGATAGAAACAAACTTAGACCTTGATTCTTTATATACCGATAGAGTAACAAAATTCTAAGAAAAACCCTAACTAATTTCTGGTGTGAAATATCTTGATAAGGATACATTAGATGCAGTTGTTTGGGATATATCCTAAATTCATGCACGTAATCTTCCCAAACCATATCTTTCTCACCACTCTCCCGCCATCTTCTCTAACAACGAAATCTACATCTGATACTAACCTATTCGATGGAGTTGAAACGAAGAAGAAAGGCTATATGCGTCTTTTCCCATTACAAGATATTAACACTTGGACTAACACCTGGACTTTCAATTGACAGCTCAACTAGGTCCCACTTATCAAACAATTTTGGCTGTTTACTTTAAACGGCAGGATAGTTTTAATAGTGTAGAAAAAAACGGGGCAAGAATGTGTATCGGCCCATATCTTTGGGATAGAAATGACTAATTCCCTTATCGAAATCTTTGTAATCAGATTACAACAGAGTCCGGAAAAATTAATTGGATTACAGGGAATCCATTTCTTACACATATTTTTAATGTTTGGTTCAGGTTTTGTAGGAAAGAAAATTAAAAATGAGATTATACAGTGTAAAATGATCTTTATCTTCCGAAAAAACTGACTTTCATATAAGCTCCAATCATCAAGGACTTCAATTTTTGTATAGAAGATTTTTTAAGAGCGAGAAAAAACAGAGGTAGAGAGAGTTTCATAGAAGTGTGAGTAAGCATTGTGAGGTTACAGAAGACAGGGGAGAAGATAAAAGAGTTTCGAACATTTTTCTCGGTTGAGATATTTGAGGGAAGAAAATATAGTTATTTCATCTGAATTACCCCTCAATTCCAGGTAATCGGATTCGTTTCCTCTCCTGAATGAGTGCAATCGGAAACCACAATTTTGAAGCAATCCGATACCTCTGAAATCCTACATGTTTGGTTCAGGTAATTGATTGGATTCCCTTGTAATCCGATTAATGGGATTCCAAATCGATGAACCAAACACGTTGTTAAATTAATCCAGCTAAAGCCTACTCATAAAAAAGACAGGGAAACTATCGGGTCCTACAGACATGTTTGGCTTCACTTTTCTTTCAATTATGTCACATATTTCTTCCATGGTCAGAAATTGTCTTTTATTTTCTCGTCGGAAATTCTTTTGAAAACACTAAAAAAAAAATGTTTATGTCTTCCAAAATAGGACTAGCAGAAAGAGCTAACAAAGTAGCCTTTCAAAAAAAAATTGTTGTATGTGATTTTAAAAATTGAACCTTTCATTCAGAGTCTGAAATATAATCAATCGTATTTTTTTTTCATCCTTTTTAGACTCTTGATGTGGAAACACATGTATTTCTTTCGCCAAGATTAACCATATTATTCCTATAAAGTTGTAATTTTCAAACTCTGAAATCTTATTAATAACCATTCCTTGAGTTACTAAGTTAAATGATATTTTAGAGAGAAGGTCTTTAGTTTGCTTTTTGGCCAACCAAAAATATTTTCTTTTATAAAAATGAGTTCATTCCCTAAAAAATTTATTTTTATCATATTTTCTTGAAGAGTATAAGATAGACGTATCCCAACAAAAACTAATTAATTCAAAGCCAATTGTCAAAGAACTTAAAAAAAAAAAAAACGCCCAAATAATCTGTTTTATCTCCAAATTTTAAGGCAAAGGAGTATAGTCGTATCCCACGGGGACCAAGACCTATAAAATTGAATCAGGTATTGATTTTGCTAATCAGCATAAGCCAGGGCCATTTCTAGTTATTCCTGAATGTTTATTCTAGCTTTCCTATGGCTATGGTTATCCTAAGTAAATTCATTTGATATATAAGCCAAAATCATCCGAACTAATTTTTTGGTAGAATTTTTATAAAAGATTCAACTTCACTTACAATGAAAACGGGTATCTGAGATTCATTTTCTACTGCTTTACTTGGCACATGCCAATAGTATCACACCTAAATATCTAATGTATATTTTCTTATATCATTAGATTTTTTTCTTTCTGAAATAAATACTGGTTAAAATAATATATTCACTTTTAAATATTCTATGTTAATTGTGGTTTGTACTCTCCTCAAATGGTACACATGGGGGATACATGGACTTCTCTGTAATTGGAAAAAATATATGGCTTATTATATTAACCTAAAATGGCTTATCGTAGAAGCCGAAATACGACTAATCGTGGAAGCCAACATGACTTATCGTAGAAGCCCATTGTGGATTATTTTTGGAACACCAATTTTGGGCATGTCTAAAACTTTCAAGGCATACAAAGGACTAGTCCTAACTTGGGTGACCTTATAAGGGGTATCCTATGTGGTGGTTCAATTACCTATATGCCCTTAAATCCATTAAATTACTACTAATCTATCCCTAACCCTAATACAAAACCTATAATCAACTACACCTAAAATCAGTTTCATTCACCTTCTTTTTCTTCCTCTCCACAGCCGAACTCCACCCTTCCCTTTCTTTTTTTTTTCATCGCGGAAATTTAATTGTCGATTTGTGAAACTATATAATGGATCGTCGTAAGGCAGTATCTCGTTCAAATCGATCGATTGAACAACCTATTCATGAAGAAGAAGATTTAGAGAGTGAAGAACAAACTCAAAATCAACCACAAAATCAATCGGAAGAAGAGATTGAAAAAGAACCAACGCCGGAAATGAAAATAAGAAGGTTAGTTCTACAAACCCATCTCATATTTGATGTTTTTGATTGTTTTGGTCGATTTAATTCGTCAAAATCATGTGTTCTGCGGCGGTTACAGGGTATGGTTCGGCGTAAAACAAATGTTTGATGTGCGCCGAGCTGTTCTTGAAACTGAACTCTGAAAGTGCATATGAACGGCTCGGCGTATATCTGAAATCTGTTTTGAGCCGAACTTAGTAAAACATAGACTTATATTTAGGATCGGCTTATTCGATGGTGTTAGTTTTGTGCCGAATATGTTTTGTGAATTTCAGAAATTTTGCATGTGCGTAGGATCGGCTTGTATGGTAGTATTAGTTTTGTGCCGAATAAATGTTGTTTGAAATTCAGAAATTTTGCATGTGCTTAGGATCGGCTTGTATGGTAGTATTAGTTTTGTGCCGAATAAATGTTGTTTGAAATTCAGAAATTTTGCATGTGCTTAGGATCGGCTTGTATGGTAGTATTAGTTTTGTGCCGAATAAATATTGTTTGAATTTCAGAATTTTTGCATGTGCTTAGGATCGGCTTGTATGGTAGTATTAGTTTTGCGCCAAATAAATGTTTCAATTCATAAGTCTACATTCGGCTTATTCGATAGTATTAGGGCTGCGCCGAATATCATTGTTAAAATTTCATAAATTTTACAAGTGTGTAGGATCGGCTTATTTATATGATATCATGTTGCGCCGAATACATGTTTGAGTTCATAATCATAGGTTCGGCTTATTCGACAATATCGGTTGTGAGCCGAATACAGGGTTCGGCTTACTCGACAATATAGGTTTTGAGCTGAATATTTAGGATCGGCGTATAATTATTTTTTGGTATGAGCCGATCCAATCTCTGTGTAAGCTAATAAAAATTTCAAGACATGATTCATACTTGCGCCGAATTAGTCTTATAACTTTCATACTTGTGTCAGGACCAATGCCGCGGGTAGGGAGATGTTGAAAAAAATGAAGGACAAAATTGATTCCAAAACACCAATGACCGTGGAAGAACAAAACTACCTCTACAAAAAGTGGGATGCAATCATCAACAAAGGAGAAGGACCCGAGGAACCCGGACAAAAGCATACCACTAAGAAGAGGGGTCGTGGTTAAATGTCCTTTTATGTTTCCAATTTCCTTTTAATGTTTTTCTTAAGTTTTAAGTACACTTTTATGGTGTTGCAAACACCTTTGCTTTTAGGTGCTCAACTTTGTTTTTAATTGTGCTGGGTTTGGTTATGGACACCTTCAATTTCATGTTTTAATGAATAGATTAACGGTTATGCGCCGAATTTATAGAGTTCGGCTTATCCTCTAATGTTACTTTTTTCACGAAAATCTAGGAACGACTCTTTTTTTGAAAGATATAGCCGTTGTAAAACTATATTCTATATATACCTACATGTTTTTTCATATTCTTATCCACATATGCTCAACAAATGGCACCCCCAACTCCTAAGTTTACTCTAGAAGAAGATTTATCTCTTTGCACTAATTATGTAGCATAATATCCAAAGAAGGGTGAAGAACGACGAGTAAATGGTCTGATGAGTATGTACTACTTGGTTAGAATTCATGAAGCCTTCAGCACGGAAACAGGTAATCCTCACAACTGGGATAGTGCGTCCTTGTTTTACCGAATTATAAGTATTAAGAAAAAAGTCTCAGACTTCATAGCTTTAGTTCGGATTGTGAGTCGATATCGACTCAAAGGTGAAAAAAACTCTGAGATTGAAGTTCGAGCTCTAGAGGAATGGCGACGATGGAAGGGAAAGAATTTCAAATACAAAGATCACTACCACATTCTTAGAAGGTTTCTCATTACCCGTTTAGGATATTAGAAATTAATTGCAAGCCTACTATGTAGCAGGGATGTAATCCATAATTTCTATGAATTTGAAAAGTCTATTTGGAATGATATGATAATTCTTGTTTTCATGAATTTGAAAAGTCTATTTGCATAGTCGACTTGTTATTGTTGTTGTCCGCCTTCAATTTGCTAAGAATCCTAGAAGGTGGCAAACGTGCTCGTGTCATTTTATCCATTTCTAGCATCTCGTCGGGTTTGAGTCGCGCTACTTTCTCATGTCCATGAAGGTCTTTGGGACGTGGGTGGTTATGACGACAATCCATATCTTTATTCATTATCCAATATTGATCTTCTTTGTTCATGGACTTATTCTTGAGGTTGAAAACGATCTTGAAAGGGAAATTTCTTTTCTTCGTCTTCGTCCTATTCTTTCTCCCGGTCTTCCCAACGTATACAGTACCCTTTTTAACCTTGCTAGCGCCGGTTCCACTACGCTCACAAATTATTTCAAACCGATCCCATCGGCTTTGTTGTCCTTTAACTAGTACACAATTTATCTTCATCGCGTGTTCCTCAAGCCAATCCAGAACTTCTGGTTTAGTTTTCCATATCTACGTTCATTCCAAAACAAGTAATTAGTAAGCAAAACTTTGGAATATTCCGACAACATTAAGGTAAGTAAAAGGTTCTTACATTCCAAATCATTTTGGAAGTGATCCTTGGTATCCTCGTGAATTATGTCTACTGGATCAGGTTGATTTTCCATGGGTCCAAGCACGATCTACAAAGAATATCACAAGGTTAAACACTAGAAAGGGAATATAATAACAAGGTTCGGCGCATTCGATAATCACATTATGTGCCGAACTATAAACATTTAGAGGTTTCAGCTTGTACGATATCCTCAATATGTGCCGAACCACAAACAATATTTTAACCCAAAAATTAACAAATGCATGTTCGGCTCAGAAGATAATCATATTATGTGCCGAACCTTGGACATAAGAGATTTCGGCTTGTACGATATCCTCAATATGTGCCGAACCTCGAACAATATTTTAACCCAAAAATTTACAAATTTATGTTCGGCTCAGAAGATAATCATATTATGTGCCGAACCTTGGACATAAGAGGTTTCGGCTTATACGATATCCTCAATATGTGCCGAACCTCGAACAATATTTTAACCCAAAAATTTACAAATTTATGTTCGGCTCATACTATAATCAAATTATGTGCCGAACCTTGAACATAAGAGGTTTCGGCTGATATGATATTCTCCATATGTGCCGAACCAGTAACAATATTTCAACCCAGAAATTAAAAAATTATGTTCGGCACATACGATTTTGGATATGTAAGCCGAATTAGTAATGATTTTATTCCGGGCTATTCAGGATGTTGTTCGGCTTACTATGAAACTTTCATATAAGCCGAACTAGTGTCTAGCAAAAGGGTTGGAATTGGAAATTATAGGTTCGGCGCATGCAGTAAACAGATTCAGTAAGCCGAACCGTTCATCAATGGTAGATTCGGCTCATAGATGTGAGCCGAACCTCAACCTGTTTCGCCGAACCATGATTCAAAAAACCTAACTTTTGATAATTGAGAGCTATAGAAGTGAGATTAAGTATAGGATATAAGTGTAACTGTGTATTAGAAGAATTGGGTTCCTCATCAATGTATTCATCATCAGGATTTGGCTCATAAAAATCATCATCTTGAGTTTGTGTTTGAGTTTGAGCTTGAGTTTGAGTGGGTGTAAAATCATTCTCATAATCTAAGAAATCAGCCATTTCTGGATCATTGTTGTAGTTGATGTGTATTTTCCTAGGTTTTTTAGATGAATGATGACCCTCCTCATCCTCCATTGAATCAAAAATTATAATTTTCTCACTTTCTCCATCTCTTTCTCTCCTTCTTAACCAAACCAAAACTTTGATTTTTTTTTCCTCAAATTTTTCATCTAAACAACTCTTATAATTCTGAAAATTATCTTAATCACTAAACAAAATATTTAATCACTAATCAAGATTATTAACACTAATACGTAAAGGGCAGATTTTCCATTAAAAAAATTTGGGTTAAGGGGTTATCCGATTTTGCTATTCAACAACCTTTTTTATCTTCATTCAGTATGCCTTGAAAGATTTTGGTATGTCCAATATTATGGTTCTATTTTTGAAGACCAAATATGGTTTATCATCGCTGCCCAAAATGATTTACTATATCAGTCCAAACATGGGTTTATCTTAGAATCCCAACAAGGCTTATCATAGAAGCCCGAACTTGGTGCATTTCCCGAAAGGACTTTTGGCTACCGATAGACCCATTGGTTAATGTTTATACCCATGGCCCGGTTTACTAATCCCAACTTGTCCTCTAACAAAAATGCAAAATTGGGTGAGGGTTATTTGTTAGGACGGGGACTAAAACTATTAAGACGTATCGAAAATATTGGTGGCTTCGCTTAATATAACAACAAATCCTAACATAGAGAGGATATATAGATATGGATCGTTGGTAGTTATCTATGCATGAATATCGATAGTTATTTAAGAGGACTAAAATACTGTATGGTATACATGAATTTTGAATCTTGGTAGTTATTTAAGACAACTATAAGTCCCAACATATTGAGGATAAGATGGACATGGATTTTAGGTAGTTATTCAGGATGACTACAAATTTCAACTAAAAAGGATGTTGTGATATAGACTCTACCGATCGATAGAGAATCCACCGCTCGATAGTTAGCATGGCGCCAGTGATATCGATTTTACTGCTCGAAGTTATGATCGTCGCTCAATGGTTCGTCATCCAATACTCAGAAATCAACCCTTTATAAATATCCAGCTTCAAATTCATTTCAATTAACACCAGAATTTATCAATCACTCGATCATATTTCTTCTAATCTAAAACAAAATACACTAATCATACCTTCTGTACGCTTTATGATTTCCTAATATTTTGTTATATGGTTCCTCAATCTCAATTTGGAAAAACGTACCAAAGTTCCGGGTTCAAAATTCACTGTCGCAGAAGATGAATGTATTTGTCGGAATTATGTTTTTTTTATACCCAAGATTGTATCAATGGTGCACAACAACAACGTAACACTATGTAGGAAAACATATTTCACAAATATGAATATCAATTATCGTGATGCAAATGGGTTGTGATGAGTGCCAAATATTGTATATATTTATCCCTTTTTGTTGGCATTTAACTCATCTTTTGATCATTAATTCTACATTTTATCCCATATTCTGTATTTTCATTGTTTTCAAGAATAAATATTTTTCTTACTTAATTTTGCATTTTTAGGTAATAAATAAAGTCTGGATGACTTGCGGAGCGGAAAAGAGCCGAAGAGTGGTGAAAAGCCGCAAAGAATGGAGCACAAGACCAAAAAGTTAGGAATGGGCTCAAGAAGGAAGAATTGTTCTTAAAGAAGATATGGGCTTGGCATACCCAAGATCCAAAATCCCTACCCAAACTCATTTCCAATATCCAAACCCGCTTCCCTCTCCAGCCGTCCGATCCGATCATCTCAACAATCCAATGGTCGCTGCATTTTAGGTCATCAAGATCCGAAGCTCCCGACACACATTACAACAACTAACTCCATCTGGATCCGTCTATTTAGTTGTACCAAAAAAATCCTACGGTCGCTTCCATCCCCTTCCTTAAAGTCGTTCGATTCCATCTGAACTTAATGATCCGATGGCCCAGCTCGTGAAACATCATCTCTTGATGAACCCGACTCACACCAGAACATCCCATACCCTAAAAAACCCATCGAGAACTACCCATTCCATTTCTCTTCTTCTCTTTCTTCTTCTTCCCATCTTCACCGACAGTTGCAGAGCTGCAACTGCAACTCCTGCCTCCACCGTACCAGCCTTCACTTCACCTCCATTTCCACTGCCACCACCACCTTCCCAAAACCGACCGCCTCGACCATAACCTCAACTTCTCTCTTCCTCGGTTATAGCTTCTCCATCAGACGCTAAAACCTAGAAAGACAGAACTAGGGTTCCATCAGAAGACAACATTGAGGCGTGTTTCAAGAGCGCATATGCAAGTGGA
This sequence comes from Papaver somniferum, assembly GCF_003573695.1. Lineage (NCBI taxonomy): Eukaryota > Viridiplantae > Streptophyta > Magnoliopsida > Ranunculales > Papaveraceae > Papaver > Papaver somniferum. Next base: position 825,971 of record NW_020624154.1, on the reverse strand, counting down.
AGCATGGGTATGAGCTTAATCGCAGAGGGGACAACGAAATCAGAAGAGTATGGTAATTTTCTCCCAAGTCTGAAAACCCTAATTTTTCTTTATAATTTAGGGTTTTTCTAGAAAACCCCAATTGATGTAATAGAACTGCTTAGGAGAGGATGAGAGTAGGGTTATGGGAAAAATTAGACCCAGAACACTAGAAAAAGGGGAAACCCTAATTGTACTGTCGATTGGAGATTTTTGGGGAAAATGGGTGTAAACCCTAATTTGATAATTTGGGTATAAAAGGGGAACTATTAGGTGAAGAGAGATTCATGCTGGACTAGCCAGTGTCCAGAACTTTGTTCTGTTAATGTTCATTTTTTTTTGCTGTTCATATTATGTTCTGTTAATGTGTATGTTCTCTGTTAATGTGTATGTTCTGTTATGTCTTGTAATGTTCTCATGTTGTTCATGTCATTCTTAGATGTGTGAAATGTTCTAGGATAGAATTGAATCAAGGTAAACCACATTTTACTCTCACAGTGCATATCATGTATGCTTTGTAGTTAGGATAAAACTATGTGATATTACCACAACTCATACCTTATTGACATTGTCAAATTCTCTGACTAATTGTGCTTTAGTCAGACATTTAGTGCTTAGGATTGACACTTTAGTTGTGATTCAACTATCCATTGGTGAAACACCTTAGGTAAAAGGCAGGCTTGAACCTTTACCTTTACCTGCTGTAAGGAAGAATTGGCATGATCAGTTGAGTTCATCCTCTTGTCTTCACTGTTTTGTTTTGCTCTTTTTCATGTTTAGACTCATTCCATTGTTTACTGTTTTCTTTCTTTCATTTGCTATTTTCTTCATATCACTGCCCTTGGCTTAGGCCTTGGTGTGCAACTGTCTCCTTGGCACTTTTCTTCAGTATCTTAATCCATTTTCCTGTTTTGGTTCACTGGTTTAAGCCCATTGCACACTGTTAGGGTTGAAACCAAAGGCTAAAAGCCCAAGCTCAGTACTAAGCCAAGCCCAGATCACAGCTACTGCTAGGGAAAGGCAAAAGCCCACTTCAAAAGCCAAGCTCGGTTCACTGCTACATTTGAAGTTCAGTCCCTCAAAGGCCCAAAGGCCCAGTTCACATCAAAATACTACCAAGCCCATTGTTATCAAAACCCATTAGTACTCAAAGCCCATTGACCATTCAAAGCCCAACAGCAATTTAGAAACCCAAAATAGCTAGAAACTCCAAACACACCCAGTCTCTGTGGATCGACCCGTACTTGCACGGACTACAACCAACGACCGTGCACTTGCGGTATTACTGTAGGCCCGCGTTTCATTTCACTTCAATTTTATACACATTTCCGGGCCCACCAGGTTGTCAGGTCGCTTAGTTGCAATCAATAAGGAAACAACTTTATAAGTTGCTGCAATAAGGCAAGTCAAGAGATGTCGGGAGAGTGGTGATATTGATGTGGAAAGAAAGTGTCGTGCAGCTTGGCAACACCAATAAAAAAATAATTTCACATTCGAAAGTTGTTACCATATTTTAAAAATATTGCCCAAATATAATCCAGAATTGGTAGCAGCTAATCAAAAAATACCTGTCAGATCACCATACACTTCTTCTCCTTCAACACCAAATCCTTCACCATTTTCACCACATCTATCAAATCATTTTTCTTCACCATATACCATATCTAAGAGAAGGAGGAAACTCTAAAGGTTTTAACATAAGGGAGTTTATGGAACATCAGAAGACCGTCGAGAAGCAAAGAGCGGTTGACCAGAAATTTTAAAATAAAGAGATGAAAAAAAGTTGGCCTTCCCAAGACAAATTTGTCGATGAATATGACAAGTATAAGATTCTTAGTATAGACTCTTTAATAATCAACAACCGAAAAAAACATGTATGTTAACTGGGCTTTGATAAAATACAAAACGAGATGGAACAACATTCGACATTTAACAACCTAGCTGGTGACGATGATGAATCCAATGTATTAGAACCTCTTAATTAGATAATTTATGTATTAAGTGGAATTTTAATATATTTTCTTATTCTACTGAATTTTAACTTGAAACGATGATGTTTTCCTAATTTTACCTAATTCTACTTTATAAGTTTTACTTAATTATAAAACCACATTAACCTCATTACATCGTATTAAAATCCCACACGAAAAATGAGAAACTCCTTAAGGATGTGAATATGAGATAACGTTCAAAATTATTTCTTTTCAATCTTTAGCATTCCTCTCGTGATCGTACAATAATTCCAACGTAGGTTTCACACAATGCGAACTGAAGCTATAAATTCTTTAATTTTTTTTTCTAATTACAAAAAAAATAGACAAAGCAATGCTACACGACATCGGTTGTGAGGGTTACTTGTGTCATTGAAGAAGATTTCACGAGATTTACCCCAATAAGTCTGATTGACTAAACAATCTTGCCTTCGTTCTTCACCAGTATACGCAGTTTCTTCAACAACAAAAAAATCGTCTAGAATAAAGTTATGATTAGTTATATTTTTGGAGATTATGGAGTGAGAGTAGAATATTTTTGTATAAGTTTGGTGTAGAAGGTGTGATTTTGAAATGGGGACGGGTAGGTACATATAGAGAATTAATTAAAGGATGGCGAAAACTAGCCATTTGCAATAGAGTGTTTGTCCCCATATCAACTGAAAACAGACAAGTCATAATTGAATATTTTTTTTTATAAAAGTTAATATTGAATAACAAACTACAAAAAAACTAACAGTTAAATGCTTAGACTAATAATTAAAAACTTAAAAATCATGTCAGCGGGTTCTTCCAAACTCGGCCCAAAGATTCACTTTCAGATCTTCTTTTAACCTGTTAATCAGATTCTGGTTCTGAATATAACTAGTTATTTGTGCATAGTTCTTTGCAGCTATCCCTCTTTCTTGTTGAATCTCATGCCTCAGATCCACATCATCATGGTTAGTCTAATCCTTATTACGACGGGTTTTCTGAATTACCATGTTATGCATAATCATGCAAGTGAGCATAGTCTCGTACATTTCACGAGCACTTAAATCATGTGTCCTATAAATAACAACGAACTTCCTCTCCAGAACTCCAAAATCCCCTTGTACATCCTTCCTCAAATCCATTCGTCTATTGTTAAAATTCTGTTATGAACGACCCAATTTTCCGTTAGACATTGAACCAAGGTTGATCATTTTGTATAGATATCATTCGCAAGATAATACCCTGATGGTCGTTGATCATGAAATAGGCTTGGGGACAAATTACATACTATAGATCTTCAAGCAAAGATGATTTGTGCAAAACATTAATGTCATTTTTGTGAACCCGGAAGACCAAAAAAAGCGTGCCATATCCAACAATCATAAGAAGCAGCAACTTCAAGGATAACAGTTGGTTTCGGGTAATAAACCTTATGTTGACCGACCCAAAAAGTAAGGCATCACATCTGTATCCAATGTGTACAGTCACGACTACCTAGCATCATCAGAACCCTATATCCTCGCTTTGTTTTAATATATCTCTAACATCTTCCTTGGTTGGTTTTCATAAATACTTTGGACCAAAATGATTAATTATTACTTCGGAAAACAATGAAAGATAGTTGCATGAAGTTGTTTTGCCCATATGAAGGCGCTCATTGTTCGAATCCGCTGGATACATGTAATCTAGAATCCTCAGGGCCGAAGTAACCTTTTGTTCAGGACTATGACCTCTAGTATTCAGTGTATCAAAGATAATTAAAAAGAGGTTCTGTCTGAAAAAGCTCATCAATAATCTTTATCACGGTGCGAGGCATTGTGGAATCCACGTTGGAAATCTTGATCAGGGTACACACAACTGGGAAGAAAATAATCGTTTATCAGCTTCTAGTGGAACCATTCTCTCACTCGATACATACATCTTCTTGTAAATACTTCTTTTGGTTCTGGAGGTCTGGGTATTTGGCCCGAATGTATCAGCGTCATAGTGTTGTTTAGTTCTTTATCTTCATCTGCCTCCTCATCAAATTGTCGTAATATCTGAATATGTTTTTCTTGTTGTGATTTAAACCGATCCATATGAATTACATCTCTTCAATAAAATAAGCCATTGATTAAGAAACTAAAAGTAAGTAAATTGAGAATACAACTAAAAGAAATAGGTAAATAGTGTAAAAATTATGTTCAAACAGATGTGCGTAAATTGATAAAATAGAGGGCGTGTATACATGATTGAAGTATGGGAACACAACCGTTACAAAATAGTAGTTAATGACAGAAAAACCATGGAGCGATGAAAAGTCGATCACTTGTGCCATCCAAATGATCGCTCGACAGAAAGTCTATCAGTATACACTTTTTTCATTGCGCTAGTTTGCCACCGCGTCTGGTATAGCAATTGGAAATTCATATCATGGTACATGGGAACCGACCTTAATAAAAGTTGAAATCCAAAATCAGGGGATATACAGTTTTTATTCTTTTTCTTCCTACTCACCTGCTTAAAGTTGTACCCTACTTACTTGAGCATCCGAATGTCTTTGTATGTACCACTCGCTCTACATCAACAATTTCTGGACAGCTTGATCAACGACTAGAGTGGAGACCAATAATCCACCACACTAACAATTAGTAGGAATTATCCTACACCGTGTGAAATGTACATGTCCCTATTATTATTCTCGTGAAACATGAGTTTTTTTTCTTTTTTTTTTTTTTGAGCATGAGTTAGCCTATCACCAATGATGGGTCTGGCTAAATTCCTCTGTATACTTCTTTTTAAATTTAAATATAAAAGAAACAGAAGAAAAAAAAACACCTTGCCGCGCGCTATAATCTTAGTTTCCCACCAGTCCCCGCACAATGATATCCACGATTGGCCAGAAGGAGCACTGCGATTGATCAAATGGACGCCGCTCCAAATATTATATAATACACAAGCATATGTAATATACAAAGTTATCATTTGTTTCGTTTGAAGTAAAACTAAACCCAAATATGACAACATACATTATTATGCAGCTTATTCACACTATTAAAAGTATTCAAAACTTTAAATATTGTCCAAAGCTCTAATTCTGTTTTTATATCAATTCTTTACATCATGTTGGTGACCAGTAAGCTATATGTACTAGTCATTGTTTTCATTTAATAATCATTCATCACCTTCATTTCTTCATCCTTTCTTCATCCCCATCCCCCAAGTCTCCCACTTTTCCATAAATATTAATCTACAGTTTCACATCTTTGTATATCAAGATATCTCAAACCTATTTCATGGCTTTCTCGCTCAACAAGATAGTCGTCTTTCCGTCTAGACACGGGCACCATCCGTTGTTACTGCAAACCAACTCATCGGTAAAATCCCTTACATCGGCACTATTTTTATCCCAACGATCCTGCCCATGTCCGTTATCATCATCTTCGAGATTGATACGACCCGTAAAAGTGACAACAGATGATCGTGCTCTTTCCTCCATTATTACAGCTTTAGAGAAGCAAGACAACATATTAAAAGAAGACGATCAAGATGAAGAACAAGAACAAGCCCAAGAACAACCCAGCTCGAGATTCGCTGAAACATGGCGTGAAATCCACGGTGAAGATGATTGGGCAGGTTTATTAGATCCGATTGATCCAATTCTACGTACCCAACTTATAAGATACGGAGATATGGCACAAGCTTGTTACGATGCATTTGATCATGACCAGTTTTCTAAACACTGTGGAAGTTGTAAATATATTCCCAAAAATTTCTTTCCGTCACTAGGAATGCAAGATTTTGGCTACGACGTATCTCGATATCTTTACGCAACTTCCCACATTAATCTTCCAAATTTTTTCAAGAAATCCAGATGGTCTAAAGTATGGAGTCGGAATGCAAATTGGATTGGGTACGTATCGGTATCAAATGATGAAACGTCCAAAATGTTAGGGCGCAGAGATATCACGGTAGCTTGGAGAGGTACGGTGACACATCTAGAATGGGTTGCCGATTTGATGGATTACTTGAAACCCGTATCAGCCGATAAGATTCCATGTTCCGATCCATCTGTTAAAGTCGAATCAGGGTTTTTGGATCTCTATACGAATAAGGATGACGAAAGTTGCAGATTCGGGAAATATTCAGCGAGGGAACAGATTTTGACGGAAATTCGACGGTTAATACATAAATATTCCGGTGAGGAACTGAGCATAACAATGACCGGTCATAGTCTGGGTAGTGCTTTAGCAATATTGAGTGCTTATGATATAGCCGAAACGGGTATAAATGTGGCAGATGATGGGAATGCTGTACCGGTATCCGTTTTCTCATTCTCGGGTCCTCGTGTCGGAAACGCGAGGTTTAAGAACAGGTTGGAAGGTCTTGGTGTGAAGGTGTTGAGGGTTGTGAATGTCCACGACACCGTGCCGAAAGTACCCGGTATATTTTTCAATGAGCACGTGCCAGCTGTCCTGCAGAAGATGTCGGAAGTTACTCCTTGGAGTTATTCGCACGTGGGAGTCGAGTTGGCTCTTGACCATAGGAACTCGCCCTTTTTAAAGGACACAAATGACCCTGGTAATGCACACAATCTCGAGGCTCATTTGCATCTACTCGATGGGTAAGTAGTCTTTCTCTTCTTCTCTCCTTTTGCTTGATGGCATTTTAGAAAAAATCTTGATTGTTTGTATTTAAGATTGCGGGAATGGCTCATGGTCTTTAGGTTGCATTATTATATGATGACTCGTTGGTTTATACATAATGCATCACATGATAATCTTAACTTAGATCCTATCGAATCTGTATCCTTACTGTACCATAGCAAAAAAAACATTGAAAATCGACGAAAACCTCGAGTCATACACATAAATAACAATTCTTAGTGAACAAGACAACTCACAGACAGTGTTGGGGACCTTGAAGTAACATAAAATATATTTTATGAATTTTTTAAATCTAATTTTCTTGAAAGCAGATGTTTTATGATTTTGATAGATCAATTCTACTGTTTGATAAGATCTCTGCATATCACTTTCAAGAAGAATAGTTTTTTTCGTTTTTTTATTTTTCATGAGAGGTACCGTACCAAACAATAGAAAATGCTAAAAATATCCCAAGTGCTTAGCGTTCAAAATGGACGTTAAGTCGTTGACCTTGCACCTTTCACTTGTTAGTCGTGGTTCCAATGTTCTTGTAAGGTGATAAAGTAGCTTTCTTGACCCGGTCGTATAATATTGTACGTGCCCAATTGCATTTTTGCAAAATTTATTTTTAACTGGTTTTTTTGGCTGGTTATTAGTGACGCCAAGTAGAATAGGTCAAGGAGCCTGCTTATATCTTTACAAGGTCACCACAGGTCAATAGCAATTTTGGAGTTGGTCTTCGTAGTCTAATATTATCGCTATTCTGCAAATATTGATTCAGCCTTGGTTTGCGTTTAGATTCCATGCAAGTTCCCAGAGTTACAATCCCATCCCATTATTGCCTGTTGATGATAACTATTGTTTAAGGCGGTCCATAGTGTGTACAAAAATTTCCAACTGTCTTTCAAAATATAAAAGGGAAACCCATGAAACTATGTGCTGGTTGGTATGTTGCATTTGTCATGCATTTAAGGCGCTGTTTGTTGTCGTAATCGCTTACTGCAGCATCCTTTTCCGCAATAGATCACCTAACGTGCTGGCGGTCGCAATCTCTCAGGATTTAGTTCTGTTTGGATGTCACAGCAACAGTGCTACAAAGAACATTACAATTTCTCATGTTTTCAATTGTGGTAAATGTTTAGGTACCATGGAAAGGGGCATAAATTTGTACTATCAAGTGGAAGAGATCCGGCATTGGTGAACAAGGCTTCTGATTTCTTGAAGGATCATTACCTAGTTCCGCCCTTCTGGAGACAAGACGAGAATAAAGGGATGATCAGAAATCACGACGGACGCTGGATACAGCCTGAACGACCTAAACATGATGATCATCCACCAGACACTCATCACCACCTTAAACAGTTAGGGTTAATTACTGATGACGATCATTTCTATCATCGTCCAACATCATGAAGAGTAATAAGGAAGACTAAGTCGTCCCTGCTGTATAACAAACTATTTACAAGTGAGCTGATATAAGTTCTCATGTGAATTCATAGTAAAACTCATTCATATAATTGGCCTACGTATTTGACTACCCTCTGCGGCTCACTCTTAAAAATCTGAAAATGGCCACTAATAATGTACTGTTTTTGTGATACTTAAAAATTTAAGAACTTGACACATTTTCACTCGCCTTACTTTTAATGTATCCAGAATAGATCTATATCAACAACTCAGTTATCCAATAATTTGGCTCATCTATACATGGTACCAACTTCTAATTGTGTGAATCTAGCCTAAACAACTCAGTTTTTGTAAAGATGAGTAAGGCAAAATAAAAATAAAAATAAAGCAAAACGCCTAATGATAAATCACAAATGAAGAAAAGAAAAGTAGTAGACTGAAATTGAATGAATCGAATGAACATCATAACCAAAACCCTGCAAATAAATTAGAGAACATACTAGTTTCGGAAAAGCAGATATTCCATACCTTCGCTCTCAGAAATAATTGTACAGCAATCTCACGGAGGGAATGGAAAAATTTGAAGAACAACCCTTTGTACAATACAAACAACCCTTTAGCCCTGTACTGCTAATTCTTGCAAATGCTCTATAAATGTTTGTAAACTCACATCATCCGTGAATATAATTTCAGACCCTTCTGTATGAGTTGAATTCTGAGTAATAGATGGGTTTAGCTTAGCTAGCAGAAATCTTGCTTGGCTACCGTGCTGATCACATTTCACAAGCTTCGGCAATGGAACTCGTTCGGCCACCAGTTGTTCAGCATCTATCTCTGGGGCCTCTAGAAGCTTCCGAAAGCTCTCATGATTTGGATCCTTATCATATCCTAGCTTCTTCCACTGTGCAATTTTAGATCCATAGTGAATCACCACACAAAAGTAAGAATCGAACAGCAAAATAACATCTGGAGAGATAGAGCTAATGTCGAGAAGAACAGGAACGGGAGGACCGTCGAATGAATACTGAAAAAGGGTAGGTTGAATCATGATCAGAGAACCAGCTACCCCTTCTTGATTCAGCATCAAGCGAAAGAATGCAGTCTCATCAGGACTGCTATTAAAAACGTCGATGAACTGCGACCTCCTCAAATAATACATGAACTGTGGGAAAAGGGAGAAATTCGGCGCGAGACGAAAAGAAGATGGATCTTCCGGCACGTAATCACCAAATTTAGAAGCAAACTTGATCAGCATATTATCTACCCATCTGATGACATCTCTCGCAAAACACCGTTCAGCTCGGTGGATAGCAAGTCTGGCCATGACAGATGCAGCGGCTTCTTGATCAAATCCAGCAGGAATTTCCTGGGAACGTGGTCCAACCCATCTTCTTGCGGCAGTTGTCACCCTTTGCCGAATTCCACCACTCCCATATCTATACCGTGTAATGAGCTGTACAAGAAATGCAGACCCTGGTTGAATGCTCTGTTCATTACCCAATTCAAATAAGAAAGCTATACATGTCTTATTTGTGAGTGTACACAACTTCCAACAGCAGGTACCACCCTGACCCATTTCATTCTCACTGACTGAACTACTCTTTCTCTTCAGAGATACACAAGGGCCAAATGCCCCACATATCTGTACCTCCTTTGTCATCACTATCTCAACTGTTGCATCAAAGTACATCTTTAGATTGCCATCAGCGTCTTGTTCAAAAATGTGCCTTAAACATTTTCTGAACTGGTCGGACTCAAATGATTCCCCAAGCATCAAGAAGCCACCAGAGTTCTCTATTGTCACTTTAAGCTCGGCCACACCAACCTGATCTAGAGAACAAGCAAACAAATCAAGAACAATGGACGCTTCACATAATCTCACTGCCAATTGCTTGTAGAAGTTGCACGACTTGCCGTAATGTGGAGCTTGGCCACTAATTAGATCACGGTGGGTCCTAATGGATTTACTTCGATCCGTATCCACAACTATCCCCGGTCCCATGGTTGCAGGACCAGATGTGAAAACCATGATGCGAGATCCTGTATTTGTGATGCATCCTTCTAGAAGTCCAATGGAAATTGATATAGCAACTCCTGTGGACCTTTGAGGGCGCTGACCAGACACGGACTGAAATGATGATCGAATCTCTTCGGTTGCGGTTGTAATGTTAAATTCACACTCAGATATTGGAAGTAGAAAACCCTGCTTATGCATAACTGATGTCTTCCCATGTATGTGGTGCTTTGGCCGACAAATACCCAAAAACTCCTGGACCTGTAAGGTGGGAAACAACACAGGTTTCTTAACTGTCACATATTTTAAGCCATTTATAGAGAAACCAAATTATATAATCCGAACATCTAAGTGGGACAAGAATGATTGGTTACAAAAAGGGTAAGTTAGCTGTCGATGCATAAAGACACCTATTATCTCCAGAAGCAAAATTAAACACTTGATTATGTGCCTAGGAAAACAACTCGGTATTTCAGCCAATGGATGCACTGGATACAGAGATTAGGTGGAGTCAATTGGTCATTTTATCAAGCGTGTTCAGTTTTTCGGGGTATAATCAATTCAACTGACATTTCATTGTGCTCTTCGTTTTATAGACCTGAAATTACCATCAAAGCACTTGGCTACCTTCTTCACTTCCCAACTTCCATATGTATCTATTTCCTGCATGTGTAGGCTACCCTCTGCTATCCCAATGCACATAGACTATACAGTAAGCCAAATATCAAATTGAAGGTCTCAAAAATGAATAGGAGGATATCACTACTCATACAGCACCTCCGGTGAACAAATTATTGGTGTGTCTGGTGAAAACAAATTTGGTACTTTCAGATGTGCCAAACCTGAAAGACTTCATATTGTATCGACATTTGACTGTGAGGAACTAGTTGTTCTAAATCATATATGTAACATTTTCTGGAACAAGTTCAGAGCTACCAGTTGAACATCACTTAACTGAACTCACAGCCAATTTCCACTCTTCATCTATCACTACAACTCTAGTTCAACTTATAAAAAAAGAGTAAAATATAGGATTACGTAACAAAAGAGAGTACCTGATCCGACGAGAGTGCACGTTCACCGTGGAAAAGAACAACCTTAGAACACTCCATAAACCCCAAGTCATGAACAGCCACCATCGAACCAAATGTCACCAACCCAACAAGCGTGTTCTCCGGTAATTGTGCAATAACAAGTAATAATTCATTTTTAAGTGCTTGTAATTCATCTTCAGGTGAACAAGTATCAACGGCAAACACAATCCCAGGACCATTTCCCTTTACATCCAAACAATTCAACGAAGAGGAAGAAGAAAAAGTAGACGTCATTGGAGAAGAAACTACAGATTGGAACGAATTTGTTCTGCCCCAACTCGGACTCGAATTAACAACTGAACTCACATTTGAGGTTTTTCTTCCTTGTTGTTGGTATTCAACAGTAGTATAAGTAGGGAAAAGTTCAGCAGGTATATTATTTTCACCAATTCCAGCATAACCTATAGGAAATGGATTTCTCTGATAACAAAACGGACAAACCCAAATTCTAGATTGATAATCAACACGAGCATAAGGATTTAATACAGCACCGCATCGATTACAAATTAATGGATCATAAGAAAGTAAAGGGAGATCAGTATATTTCATCAGTGGAGTATATAATATACTTAAAGGAATTACCAGTGCTGATACTTCTGATTTTGATGCTGGCCATGAATTCCAAGACCATCTTAATCCTTCTATTGCTTCTAATTCGTTGAAATCCATTTGGCCCTTTACAGATTAAACCCTATCCCGAACCCTAATTGAGAGGGAAAGAGTAAAGAGTAGTGAAAGGGGGAAGATGAAGGAGAAGGAAGACGTGATAAACAAAGTAAAGGAAACAAGTCCATCAAAAAGGGTTGAAGAAGAAGAATCATCACTTTACTTAAAATAAGAAACGATCCCTAAGTTTGATTCTGGTTTTCTCTGTTCCATTTGATTTGTTTAAGAATTTGGAGAATTCAAAGTGTATCATTTTGTTTTAGAAAAAAGAGTAAATGTCAGGAGAAAACAGCCAAATCATATGCGATGCGTGTATGGTTATGGCCCTATGACTCATGGGGTTGTCTCATCAGATCTCCCTTTCACACTCCTCTTTCTTTGCTTCGTGCAACCCTTTCACTCATGGGGTGGTTCTGTTGGATGCCTCTGGCTTTGAGGCCCGTTGACCGTTATCTCAGTCGCCGGGAGTTCAAGTCTCTAATGTGTGACTGCGTCCATGGCATGTCACGGATTATTTACTTAGGTGTGAGGTTAACGGTTCAAATTGATAAAAGAAAAACACACACAATGGAGAAAACAGACGGTAGTGGAGTAAAAAACTATGCATTTCTTCGTTGATCTGTAACCGGTACGCGGTTGAGCCAGGCTTTGGCCTATGTCGCTGGGTGTTTTCTTTTTTGGTGCAAGAGTTTGTTCCATGGAGTTGAGAACATATTCACATCTCTAAGGCTAACCCCTATGGGCTAGATTGGTCAAAAAATGTTGCAAATCAAGAAAAAAGTGTTGGAAAAAAGTTAATACTACTTCTGTCTACTTCTCTCTCCTAACAAGTGCTCGCAGTTCAACTAGCAACGAGATTGAAACGCTGAATGATTCAGCGCTCAAAAAGTGGTCCCAAAGGTGAATGGTTCAACGCTCAAAAAAATCACAAAAATCACACGGATCACAAAAATCATAAAATTTGATATGATGGCTGAAATTTAAAGCGCTGAATGATTCAGCGCTAAAAGTGGTCCCAACGCTGAATGGTTCAGCGCTCACAAAAATCACACGGATCACAAAAACCATAAAATTTGATCTGACGGCTGAAATTTAAAACGCTGAACCAAACAGCGCTGGACAGTGATCCCGGATAACATGGACTGCTAATCTAACTGCTAGAGTAGCAATATCATAGAACTTAAGAGATTGCCCTAGCTAACGTGGATGGCCAATCTAGCTGCTAGATTAGAAGACCATAGGGGTTAGCCTAAGAAAGGAAATCAATCTCACCATTATAAAAATTAACGTCCCCTGGAGTGGAACTGCTAAGATTATGGCATTGCAAGTCGGAACTAAGCACACTACCTCATTACTACAGACCTTGACCAAGGACAAAGCCAAGCTATCCTATCAAGCTGGGCAGCGAACTGGTTTCAAGCATACCGGTTAGATTGTGATACTAAGCTTGTAATGAATTTTATTACTAAAAAGTCTAACCAAATTAGAAAAACATTAATGTTTTGGCTGATACTTAGTAGCTGGAAGCCATGAGCTCTCCACCATTTGAGATCACAGTCCTCTTAATTAATCATTTAGAGAACATCATGTAATTGTTTCTAAGCGTCTGGCTTGGAGGACGACATCAATATCTGATTGACATGATTTATAGAAATGACATATTGTACCAGTATGCCTGATGACTCCGATGAGACAGATTTAGACGAGACCGGGGGAAATAGAGGAGGAAACTAGAAAACAATGCTCACAATATAAGTAGGTTCATAAACTACATACACCACATTAAGAATGGTTTTTAACCAGAACAAACAAGCATGTCTATATATAAACAACCAACCAATAACTTAAATAAGTTTTCTGTTCTTCATCATTAATTCTAATTGAAGATTACACATTGCAGCAATTTAGAGAGATAAACCAGACTCTTCATCCTCTTCTAGGGTAGCGGTGTAAACAAAGTAGTTAGCCCAGATGAGAGCAAAAACACCCAAAAGAATCCATCCTAGAAGGTTGTTGCTCAAACCAAAAGGAAGTCCAGTTCCTTCTCCGCTCAATCTTTCATCAACTAAAGCCAAAGCTGGGTTTGACATCATCATGCTCGATGCTGCTGCCATTAGTGATGCACTCATGCCAACGATGCTTTCACTGCTTGATGACTTCTTCTCCGCGGAGCAGGTCAAACGTCCTCTTCCGGACATTGCAGGCAATCCTGAAACGAACACAGCCACACAAACATTGTTCAACTCCATGTGAAACTCATACTCTAAATCATGTTACACTAACAACACTCACACTCCTTGTCCGGACCATAGTTAAACTGGCTTATGGATTTACATGCATGGAGACGATCCAAGGGTTTATTGTTTTTCCTGATAATAACTGGCTCCTCATATATGAGTAGTTCCCATAAGTGTAACCATGGTGTACACAGACCTAGGCACTCTTTACAGCAAACTATCATGCATTGTTATTTACTTCTGACATCTATGCATATTTTTTCTGTAAGCACTTTTTTGAATTAAAAACATTTCTTTACTCTTAAGATTAAAATTAGAGATGAACTGACATCTGTAACAAAACTAAATTCAACTAAAAAATGAATCACAGGGAAGACTTTACTGATCAAAAGAAATTTTCGAGTATACTTACCAAAGACAGGTGAAGATGAAACGCCAAAGGCATTCTTGCGGACAAGGCTGGTGCGTGCCACCAAGGCAGCGGAAGTGCTAGCTGAGATTGTTGCCATTTTCAGACAAGTAAGAGTAAAAGAAGTATTGGGAATTTCTGAGTTACAAGAAAATAGATTTGAGATCAGAGTAGTTTTGGATTGTTTGTTGTGGGATTCTAACAAATTATAGTATTGGTCTAAGAACTAAATCTGTGAGCACCACATAAGTTGGATAATGTAATAAGATAGCCTCTCATTTCATATCCTCATCTGTGATATAGCCAATAATATCATTACATGTGTCGTATCATAATCCTAATGCTACAATTATATGTTGCATCTGACAAAAGGAAAATCCATTTTTTCCTTGTGGACTGTAACATCAATGAAACTGTAAAATCATAAGAACTGTTATTTACTGCTAGTGATCAAATGGTTTAAGTTTTTTCGGTTTAGGTTCGGTTTAAATGGTATTTTGGTGACTTGGTTCCATATTGATGTCTGTTTGCATCAAAGCATAAATGGGACTGACAGAACTATGAGAAGATACAAAGGGACATATTTCTGGCTATCTTCCTTTTATCGGTGTCGGTTTCTAATCAAATTGAAGAAACACACATACTGAACCCTGAAACCGACTGGCAGAGCTGAATCAAGAAACACACGTACTGAAGTATGGGATAGACAAAAAATCAAGGCACTCCATAAGAACCAAATTAGTAGAATCAAGGGAGAACAGATTTTAGAATGGCTTTATAATCTGTACAAACAACATAATAATCGTAAAGCATTACAGTGAAAAATCCACCCAAGAATTTCTTATTTCAATCTCTGTAAGCACCAATAAACTCAACTCGGTAGTTATGGCCGCAAAAAGGAAAATTGTACTTTACATTATGCAGCTATGAGAACAGGAAAAAATGAATGTGTTGCTATCCATTTGGCTCAAAAATGAATCTGTTAGTTTTAAGGGGGGGAATAGTTAGTGTTGCTCAATAAGGAAAAAATGTGTTGGGTATACCTAAGCATGAATGTTGCATTTTTCCAAGTGTGGATGATCGTACTTAATATACTTGTTCCAGTAGGATTTATACTTCGCAATTCCAATTTCGAGCCATGGTTTCATATGTCCATCATAGTGAATAATAGCTGCTCATTCAATCTCAGATCGTCCAACACCTGATTCATAACCAAGACCGAGAAGGTGCCATCTCTGGTCTAGAGCTATTGTATGGTTATAAAATGTAAGTAGCCCTAATGGTAAACTCCTATCCTTCCACAACCGCTTTTCCTCTCCCTGCAACAGAAAAAGAAAATCCGACCAGAAAGCAAGAATTTAGAATAATCTCCAGAATTTTTACACATATATCTACAAATTCTTGAAGTCAATTTCATGCACTCAAAGACTCCTTTCAGGTATCAAGTTGCTTCAAAAACAGAAGCATGCTGCGGAACCATGGCAATTAGGAAACTGTTCGTCTCTAATCAGCTAATTGATATCAAACATTAACTATAACTGTGCTTTATTAGCAGCTTTATAAACCACAACATTACCCAAGACCTGGGATCCTAATTGCATAATTCATGATTAGCTTGGCAATATTTTAAACCATTTTTGACTCCTATGACAGCCCAGACTGAACCAAAAACCACATGAAAGTTCATTATGTTGCTCAAAATAACGAAGTCTCTTGTTAAATGAATGAATATGCGGATGTGTAGAATAACAAGAGATATGCTATGGCATAAACTTATGAGCATGCAGTAGACAATAGTTCATTACCAATTTCAAGTACTGATGATAGATGGCAGTCAAATTTAGGGTGCACATACCCTACCCATACCCGCCAATCCTACCCTACCCGCCAGTTTTTTAACCGTATCCTACCCTATCCACTATTTGGCGGGTAGGGTGGCGGGTAAAAAATTTCTTAACCGCCGCTAGATGGGTAGGGTGGCGGGTAAAGCTCGAAATTATCCTACCCTACCCGCCTACCCGCCTGTTTATACTATTGATCTCTGCCGTTGGTTCTCGTTTAATCTCTGCCGTTGATCTTTCAACTATTGATCTCTGCCGTTGCTTTATATTTTCCTACAACACTAAAAACTAAAAAACTGGATTCAGTTTTCGTTTTATCTCTGCAGAGAAACTCCCAGAACTGAATTCATTGCTAAGAAAAAAATCTAGAGAAGAGAAGATCATGAAAAGAAAAACCCTATTCTTGTGAATCCACAACGCAAAAGAAGAACTGGCCAGGGGAGTTTTTGAGAACGGAAGAAACATAAAACCAGTACCTCTGATTTACCAGTACCTCTCACATCTCGTTTAGAACTTCAAATCTGTTAACAGATCTCGTTTAGAACCTTTTAATAGGTTGATTCAAGGTAAGATCTAACTTCAAAGTTCATTTTGTTTCATTTTTTTTTGTGTTAAATTGATTGAAAAATCATAAGGTTTCATGCATGTTGCTGGATATGAGGAATTTGAGTTTGGAAAGCTAATGAAGGGTTTAGAGAGTGGTTCTTCCTCCTAATTTGAAATCCAAACTAATTTTCAGGTGAAAATTTGAATAATTTTTTTAATAATTTGAATGGGTTTTTCTTTTATATGTTGTATTGCTTGGTGATTTTATTTGTATTTGAAGAAATTAGTTGAAATCAGTTGAGTAATATGATTGCCATCGTGAAAAATTGACATGCATGTTAACTGATTGATGAAATTTCTCATAGAAATTTAGTTTGTTCCTCATGAATGACGAGTTTCAATGCGATTCTGTTAGGAGATGGGAAAAGGCAATTGAATGGGATTTAAAATCTGTGGTCATATGTAAACTGATTGATAAATTGTCTCTTCATGATTTCTATCTAAAACCCATGTCTTTAAATGTTTAGATTATCAATATTTCAAACAATTTCAGTGAGATTTTGATTATGTGACACCCATGTCTTTAAAGGTTTATCTAAAGCAATTGAATTAGCTTTAGATTCTGCTCACAGCAATAGTAATATTAATGAAAATCATTGGTTTGATTGAACATTAGCATCATGTCAGGTGAGTGAGTACATTTAAGACCTTTGCTAGGTGGGTGAGAAAAGGAAAGATTTGTTTTGTAGTTTAAATAGACAGTTGACACTGGAGTCCAGTATATATGTTTTCTCGCAAATAACTTGTCTCCACAATGCTTGTATGTCTGCAGAATATCTCGAATGCCACTTTCCCAATAAAGATCTATACATGAGTCTCAAATTCCTTATTCCAAGTCAATACAACGCAGAATAGCACTATCATCGATACCAATAGAACCCTCTAATTCTCCAAGGGTATCTTAACCAACAAACGCATATAACTACTGTCTAATTCTAGATTTCAGTGCTGTTCTCTAGATTTCAGTGCTGTTATTAGGACCCTTTGAAGTCTGTTAACTTTTTTTGCTTTCTATTCATATCACTTGTTCTTTCTAGTGAGGAAGCATGGTTGAGATTACAGAATTGATGTCAACGAGACCTCCTATTCCCTCTCAAGATGCATCTCAATCCGTGCAACAAAGGGTCAGGGTTGTTATATCTCCGCCACCTCCACCATCTTCTCAACCTGAGGTCAGGGAAAGTATGAAGCGGAACAGAACATCTTCGGTGTGGGAGCATTTCCAAAAGAGTGTTGATGAAGCTTGTATTAAATGGGGGAAATGTAACTGGAGGTCGTGGTGGTGGTGTAACTGGAGGTCTTGGAGGCGGTGAAACTGGAGATCGTGTTGGTGAAACTGGAGATCGTGGTGGTGGTGGTGGTATTTGTGTTTGGGGAAGAGGAAGAGGAAGAGGAACACCAACAGCAGCACCCATATCTTCGACTCCTTCTCCTCCTTCAATTTCTGAAGTTTGTTCATCTACTGGATCACCAAACGTGGATTGACTTGCTGGTCGTGGTGTAACTGGAGATCATGGTGCTGGTGGTGGTGTAGCTGGAGGTCATGGCGGTGGTGGTGTTTGGGGTAGAGGTACAACACCAGCAGCACCCGTTTATTCGACTCCTCCTCCTTCAATTTCTGAAGTAGGTTCATCTTCTGGATCACCAAACGTAGATTTACTTGCTCAAGAAGTGCAGAAAACTCTTAACTGTACAACAAGAACCAGCAGTTTCTCTTGTTAGTTTAGTTCCTGTAATTCACTTTCATCATCTCAAACATAGCCCATTCTGTTGTACTTGATGATGTATCTGTTCCTGCAGAAAAAAAAAAAAAACGGTTATACCCGCCACCCTACCCTACCCTACCCGATCCGCCAGAGAATGGGTTGGGTAGGATCTTACCCGTTTAATGGCGGGTAGGGTGGCGGGTGAAATTTTTCTTAACCGCCAATAAACGGGTAGGGTGGCGGGTATAGGCCATATCTTACCCACCCTACCCGTTGTGCAGCCCTAGTCAAATTATGTCTCCTCCACTCTCGCAGATCAAACACGTTCATGCCAAATGCCCAGGTGCATGACTTGACATCAAAGCTCTTGGCAATAAATGGATCTCTGAAATTGATTAACATATCCATCCTACGGTAAGAAAATTGATCTTTCTGACAAGTCTCCACAGCTCCATTCACCATACCCTTCATGTTTACATCCCATAATCCCCTGAGATCCCTCTGCACCACTACATCATGGTCAAGGAACACAACTTTGTTCAATGCAGGAAAGATCTCTGGTAAATAGAAGCGAAGGTGATTTAATGGAGAAAAGTATCTGGGGTCGAGGGAATATTTCTTCTTCAACACTGACTTTGAAGGGAGAGAGTCAATATTGGCAATGCTTTCAATCTCAATGGTAGCTTGGCCAGGTGGGTTTAGCAAGAACCACATTCTCATCGATAGGAAGTTGAGATCGTCAGTCACCAAATGGAAGACCATCTTCCCTGGTTCCTGCAAATAGGTCTACACAGTAAATTCCAGTTTTACCAAAATATAATTAGTGAACACAAACTCTATGTTCTAACCAAGGCAGTGTGAGAGAATTTTGTCTTCAACCTGACAATCAAACTTTTAGAGGTAAGATTTGAAGATTGAAGTTCATCCCCAACACTTGTGACCCCATAAAAAGTTTGTTCAAGATTATTAAAAACTTTGCCAGTAAATCTGACTCTTTCAAGAAGAGGCTAACATACAAGTATGTCAAAAATACTTTAGGTCACATAGTGAAACCGGGAGGACCGAATCCAGAAAGAAAGAAAGGAAGTGTTCTTACAGAAGAAGTCGAGACAGTGGAATTGACTACAGCTGCAGAGGCAAGGATGTTGTCAGAAAAGAGAACATAGTGATAGAGATCTGGGTCATGCAAATTTTGTTGGTTTTGGAATTCACGTTCCTCGGGCTGCAGTTCAAAGTAATCAGCTACAAGCTGCAAAGAGAGGCAGTGAAGACCCTTTGGCGTAGTCCTTGCAGCAAGCTCAACGAGATAATTGGCCTGATTCCTCGAAGCTCGGAGCTCTTCTTCAGTGTTGTAAGTCATTGCCCGAAATTTTGTTGCCATGGCAGGGCAGTCAGTGTAAATCTTGCCGGCCTTATACAGGGTAGCCTCCATGGATTTCATTTTCTGCAAAGCACTACACAGTTTCTGATCTTAGATCACTAGACTACATTAGCAGACATGAAATTCATATATCCTTGTCAGTAGAATGTCGTTACAGGAGTTTTGTGGGGACAGTGTGGAGACAATCTGGGTATTAAAATGAACTCTGACCATGTAGTCATCCTCATATCACATCAGACCATTCTAAAACTTAGAACCCCATATCACAATAACATGGATATAGTTACTAAAATGGCATGCCTAATGTCCTGCTGACAGTGCCGAGGGTCGGAAGTAGAATACCACTTACCATAACCAGTAATCAGGTATTCCAGGTAACATTGGTTATAAGTATACAAAATTATGAACTGTTCAGTAAGGATGATCTATGTGTGGAGTGAAAAGTCCTCACTGCAAACAAGGTCTTGGATGGAATCCATGTGTGAGCCGTAAGCATAATTTCTAGTAACGACCTTACATTAAGAATAGTATATGAGTGTGCTGCCAATTCTATATATTATGGTGACAATTCATGTTGCACAGCTTTTGGTATATGGGTATAACTCGCACATCTTTGTCTTTTTAAATACCAAATCCATACTGGGTAAGGTGAGAAACCTATTTAATCTCATTTCCTCCTTGACAAGTCTGAATCCTTCAAAGCTTCACCCACAGCTCGGTCTAGCTCTCTAATTCGTGTCTTCAGCTCTTTGGTTAATTGTGAATTTTTGTCTTGTGATGAGAATTTCAAGTATGCCTTCGCCATGATCACCTGATCTTTTATCTCTCTCACCTTCTCGTCCCTTGCTCCCAGAGTCTGGGACTGGACATCTCTTTCTCCAGCAATTAATTTCCTAGAATTTCCCTGCGGAACCATTACATATATTAGCAAGAAACAACACAACTTATTTATCCATCTTCAAAAAAATACTGTTTCCAAGAGAAAAAAGCATAAATATATCTAAGTAATCATTGCGTTAATCTGTATTACTAGACCAGTTGCTTTGACAGACATTTCCAAGTATAGACAATCACCAGTGCTGGACCAAATCATATCACAATCGTAGTATCTTCAAAGTACAGGATGTAACATAAGTTGTCAATATGTTACAGATTAAAGCCATCAAAAAGTCCTGAACAAAAGAAAGTACAGAAGACGGAAAGTGGATGAAAATGAGTGAAGCCATCAGTCCTTAATCAGACTCCTAATCACGCTCCTCTAACTCCTACACTTTTTCTTGTCCCTCTTACACACTGAATCTTACGCTACCTAGCATCTTAAAATGTTGTTCTGAGTAAAAAGTAACAGAACTAAATTCTTGAACTAATCGTCTCCATGATATGTGATATAGCAAGGTTTAAACAAGACCAACAAAATTATAACGTTTATGTGAATACACCAAGAACATACCTTTCCAAAAGGCCAAAAGGATGCACTCTGTACCCTAGTTTGATTTTTATCCAGTCCCCCACCATCAGTCCCTAACATTTAAAAAAACCTACGAAATTTTTATCAAAACAAAATCCATAGATCCCTAAATTCAATACAAGACAACAAGATAAAACCCACCTCTTGCATTGCCAAACGTCTCGTTTATTTCAAACGACTTGACGTTTTCATCACTAACAAAAGTCTCATTTTTGTATAAAGCTAATGTAGGCTCTTTCAACTCTTTTTCTATTTCCTACAACACAATATACATCAACCCACATTCAACAATCAAAATGTAAATAAAGACAGCAGAGAAGAAACCATTTCACTTGCATATTATTACCTGTTCGATTGAATTCATCATTTGTAGTGTTTCTGTTTTGTATTTCTGCATGGATAGACAAAAACATCTTCAATCACTCCCCAATAACCATACATAACAGGTATGCACATATGATTAAGAATGTTTCAAAAAGGGTAGAATCTTACAATGGTAGTTAAATCCTCAACCAACCCTTTGTGTACTGCACAAACAAATCAAAGTTTAAGAAACAAAACAAATATCCAAACTTAATTAAAATGGAAGAGGAGAAATAAGTTACCATGAGAAGAAGTGAAAATGGAGAAAAGAATAACTGGAACAAATATAGAGATGGATAGTAATGAGAGGATGAGAATCCTCTGACGTCTAACACGCTTCTTCATCAAAGAATATATAATGAAAAAATTCTAGGGTTTATTAAACAATCTAGAGATCTATCATTCCCTGTTAGCTAACTAATAGTAACTGTTTCTTCTTTTTTTAATTATGTGTATACTTTGTTCTAGAGACACCTGTTTTTGTTTTGTTTTATGTTTCTTTTAAAGATCTTGTTTGTCAGTTCGAGTTCTAACATAAAAAATTGTGTGCAGAGATTCAATGAAAGATTTGATTTCTCTGACTTTCTTGTAATTTTCTGGATGCGAATGAATTGGGAAACAGTGCTCACGCGTTCGATATTTCGAGCCAGGTCCTCCGAAAAAAAAAAAAAAAACGAGTTAGGCCTGAAGGTGCAGGAGTGTCAACAGACCGGTCCACTCTACTCAGGTACCACAGTGACCAGAGCCGGTTACAATGGTCGATTCTAGTGCTTAACGAATATGTTTTTTTTTTTTTTTCCTGAAGCATATGGATCAAAGACAAACACCCGGTCTTTGCTCTGCTCATAGACAGACACCAGGCCTCCGTAGGGGTGGGACTTGGGTTGGGTTGACCCGTCCAATCCATGCTCAACCCGAACGTTGGGCGGACATGGGCAACTATTTCAGAACTTTGGGCAAGTTTGGGCATAAATTTTTATAAATCCGAGTTAAATTTGGGCAAGCATAGACACAAATATTTCTAACCTAAGTAACCCGTCCAACCCGAAGAACTATGGCATAGTCATATAAAATTAGTTTTTATAATTGGTATTATTATTTATTTAGAGTAATTTTAGTATTTATCTTCAAATCTAATAATGAAAATATAAAGGAAAATTTGTTGGTTGGTCTTAGGCCCATATAGTTATTTATAGTAAGGTCCAACCGGATTTTTCTTTTATTTGGAGGTCCAAAATTAATTAAAAACATTGAAATGACCATAATACCCCATACTGCCAAACGTGTGTGCCTACACCATCATTATATCGAGTACATATCTGCTGCACTGCTTACAAATTTGAGTACATATTTCTATACTACATTGCTCACAAATTCGAGTACATATCTGCTGCACTGCTTAAAATTTTGATTACATATCTTCTATACTACACTGCTCACGAATTCGAGTACGTATCTGCTGCACTGCTTACAAATTTAAGTACATATTTCTATACTACACTGCTCACAAATTCGGGTACATATCTGTTGCACTGCTTACAAATTTGAGTACATATCTTCTATACTACACTGCTTACAAATTCGAGTATATATCTGTTGCTTACAAATTCGAGTATATATCTGCTGCACTGCTTATAGGTAGAGTATATGTCCGTTAGAATCAATGTAAAATAAATTAGAAAACATATTACATCACATATATTGTAGGATCATACCAAATTAATTTCTAATATTTTTACAATACAGTATTAAATCATAGAAAAAATAAAGAAAAACCTATATATGCACAGTAAACACAAAATAAGCTATACAAAACTAGCACATATTTCAGTATTTCGCATACGTACTCATGGATCAAACAAAAAATGGTGGCAAAATCTGAATAAAATAGAATCGGGAGAAGTTTTTATCAGTACGACGTATACGTACTGCATATTCATGAACCAAAAATCAACTACATGTAAAGATGAATTGATGCATCTATGAATATAACATAATCAAAGCACATATTTCAGTATTTTGCATACGTACTCATGAATCACTTTTATTTCGGTATTCCATATATGTACTGCCAAAATCATAAGAATTAACTGACTAAAATCTATGTATAAAACATATTCAAAAAGCAGTTTTTCAGTATTCAATATCTGTACTGCTAATTCACTATCTAAAACAGCTCCTTGAAGAAAAATAACAGAATCGAGAGAGTCTTATTTCAGTATCTCATATATGTAGTATGGATGAAACAATAACAAATGATAAAATTAAGAATAAAACATAATCAAAAGCAGTTCGTATTAGTATGCCATATATGTACTGCTGATTCATGAACTAAAAAACAAACCGCATGTAATGAATCTATCAAAAAAACATAATGGAGAGTCTTATTTTAGTATCGAAGATATGTACTTATGGATCAAACCACAACAAGTGATAAAACTAAGAATAAAACAAAATCAAAAGCAGTTCAAATTAGTATGCAACATATGTACTGCCGGATAATACCCGTGAAACAACAAACAAACATGATTTTGAGAAAATAAAGAAACGAAAATAACAAGATAATCAAATTGAATGTTAAAATAAGCTAAAAAAATCATAATCTAACCCAAAAAAATCGAATAATTACGATCAAGATTCATAAAAACAGTATGTCATATACGAACTGATGGTTAATACACAACCAAAACTGAAACCAAACCTATAGATGCATAGGAAACACAGAAAAAACAGTACGTCATATATGTAATGATGGTTAATACACAAAAGCAAACTGAAACCAAACCAAAAGCCAACAAAATTGAAACTAAAAATATCAGATCTAGTAACGAAATGAACATAAAACATGATTTTTTAACTAGATCTGTACTGATGATTAATATACAAAATCAAACTAAAAACAAATCAAAGACCAACAAAATGAAATTAAGATATCAGATCTAATGAAGCACGAAGACCGAAAAACATAATCAAACATCAACTAATTAATGATTAGATCAACTTACCAAAAGCTCCATATAAAGAATCGATGTTGGATTCGTGAATCGATCAAGACCTTATAAAAATCTTCATCACCAGAACTTTTTCATAATTCACAAACGAGAGAGGATGAAGAATACGAATTGGATTTCATCAAAATCCAGCAGCAGCAGTGAGAGGAAAGAGAAAAGAAAAAACAAATCTGGAAAAAATAATCAATCCCGTGTTTATATATTTATTGCACTACGGTTAATGTGGGTATTATAAATATGTACGCCAATAGTCTCGCACGTGTCTAGAACCTGGGAATAAAATTTTGGGTCCAATTTTTTTTCTTCTTTAAAATTATGGACCTCCGATTACTGGGCTTTAATGGGTGGACCTGCCACTAACTAATACCACTATACTAGTATCTATAGGTAATTCCTACAAATATAAATTATATCTATCTTATTAATCATTCAATATAGAAAAAGAATTATATTATTGTAAATATTATGTAGTTATTTGGAAATGTAAAATAAATGAAGCAATTAAATCTTATTATTACTAAAAATTGTTATTATCATATTAACAAATTCGTATGTCTGGCGAAACTTGGGCCAACCCGAGGAATCCGAGGAACCCGACGAACATAACTTGGGAATACTTGGGAAGTACCTCCATGGATTCCACGGGTTCGATGGGCAATCTGGGCAAAGGATTTCTAGCGCGGATCTACCTCGGCCAAGCCTTCTAACCCGCCCAACCAACCCAAGTCCCACACTAGACGGACCGTTATGCCCTCGCTCCTCTAAATCGATGTACGACCTGCCTTGCTCCTCTAAATGCGCAACGGTCAGGCCTTATCCTCCTCTCATGGACGGCCCATACTCCCATCATTGACAGACGACCATGCTAGGGCGATGTTTGACCTCACCCAACTCAGATATTGGTTCCTCTCTGGTCCGGCCTGGCCTCCGTTCCTCACCGATGAAAGGCCATTTTGTCAGGTCAACACTTCACCTCATCCTTTAGATATGTTCATCTAATTGACAGATGACCATGTGCCAAGGACTCGCAGAATCGAAATAGCGAAATTCTCAATGTTTGACCTTAGTCAAATCATGCTTGGGTTACTCTAAAGCTGGCCTTGCTCCTCATTCTCGGACGGATGACCATACTAGGTTGGCTCGACCTCAGCTAAGTTGTTGCCACACACAATGCACACGACTATCCTATACTACCTCACCTCACGCTTTCCACATGACTCGGGTAGCTACAACGTACAAACATAAGTATTCCTCTTCCTTAGCAAATATCAACTACGTAGATATCACCACATCATATATGATGGCTGACTAAGTCACAATGCAGGGTATATATTTAGAGTTTTCGTTTGGCGGTTTACGGCATAAGTGTATATTTATCCTACTCAGACAAGGAAGCGAATAGTCGGGAGGACTTGAGAATAAAAAGATTAAGATTTTGCTAATGATTGTCGGTTACTCTCGCAGGATAAAAAGCTACATGAACAATAGCCAAGAGGAATTGGTTCTGATCAAATTATTCAACGTAAAACACAAATAGGTTAGAAATAGGAATCCTGTGGCTTGTGAATATATATACCACCGGAAGAGGACATCCTAATGTTGTGTTGTGACGGTACTTCTAGGAAGAATCCTGGCCCAGTTGGGTCTGGATGCATTATGTGTGATGCAAAGAATACTTGTTTGGGGGCCTTGGCAGTAGGGTTGGCCACAACAACGAATTATGATGTAGAAATTGAAGTTATAGTCGGGGGATTGAATTGTCCTTATAATGGGTTGTTTTATGGTTGATAGACAGCATTGTGGCTGCTTTGGACTCGAAGATGTGCAATATGTACTTTTATAAGTAGTAAGCTTCCATGGCGTATTATGGGAAGATGAACCAGATTAAAGACGATGTATGCGAGAATTATGTTTAGGAATGTCTTTCGGAAAATTAACTTTTTAGCTGATACCATGTCGAAACACGCTGCAAATTTAGACAAGAGAACAACTTCTTCTTTTCAAGGAAGGCCATATCTCTTAACTAATATTGAGAGTGTTGGCATTAGTTACTTTAGATCTAAATTGTTCTGTTTAAGGGCTTGCATGCCCATCTGTTTTTGCTTGGTTTGTAAAGGCTTCTTCCCATGTTATTACTCTTGAAATATCTTTAGCTATTAACATACTTTTATGACTTAGCTATACAAAAGAAGGAGAATAATCGGTGGAGGTTATATGAATCGAAGGGGTAAAGGAGGTTATTCTTGGAGGATAGACTCAACTCTCAATTTATCCTTAGATATCCCTATATAATCACGAATGAGATGTTTATCGTATTTTTCATCCTTATAACTGTAAATAGTCCAACAGTCGGTCATTCTGAAGGAATTTCGCAACAAAAAGACAATAAATTTAGCTATAAATTTCGATCTCTCTCAGCGTCTTATTTCTACAAGTCTCTACAACAAAGAACCCTGATTTCATCTGTTTGATCTTCCCCCCAAGGAGAAAACCCGACTTATCTCATGTGACTGAAGCAATCTTCAAATTGTCATTTTCTTTGTTTAGGCGAGGGTTGTTCATCATCAACTGTAAGAGCACTGCTCGGTTGAACCCACCAAGCGTTGGTATGTCAAGTTTGATTGTCATATTTTAGTGAATCAAAACTCATGTTAAGAATCGCTTGATTATGTACTAGAGTCAACTTCGTATAGGTTAGATTGAAAGTATTAGGATATGAGACATTACAAGTATTGCGAAGTCTTGAAGATGTGAAGAAGCAAGGAGATACAATGAAAACAATCATCCTTCCACTTGAGGTTAGTGATATTTGACTTGAAATGTTTCATTCCCTAACGTATCTTTCAAGTCGTGCATATTGAAAACAAAACTGCGAAGCATATTTGAACTCAAGATAAACATAATATTAAGGAATACAATACGAGGTTTATTGCTTAACCATTAAACTTTGTAGATAAGACATCGCCATAATCATTTGAATGCTATTGTGATTATGTATGGGTATGAGGTGAGGATTTCTTCCTAGGGAACAATGTTTTACATGTGTTCTAAGGAAGTAAGTTCATAAACTTGTTTGTGAACCGAAAAGGAAATTGTCAGGCGTTATTGGTTTTGTTATTCATTGCATATCTTATGAACAACTAATATGTGTGATTGAGTATAACCGTTCACGACTTGTTGTGTTCTTGGTAGAACTATTCACAAAGGCCTGACTTATGTATTGGTATGACTTTTATTAGTGAAACCGATCTTAAGTAATCACCTGAGATGGTATGATCGGGTTTGTGATTTTTTGTCTGACCAAATATGGGAGAGGGGAACCGATCCTAGTAAGAGGTACAATATATCACAAAGGGGAACCGATCCTTGTATGATGTGCATCAAGGTTTATAGCAGAAAGGGGAACCGATCCTATGAACATGTGCAACACGTTTTTAGGAAAAGGGGAACCGATCCTATGGACATGTGCAACACATATAAGTTAGATAACATATATATGTGGGGAACCGATCCTAGTACCTAGTCAACCGAATTTTGGAAATCTAGTGTGACTATGCACAGTATTCACATGGAAGGTAGAACCGAAACTTGTTTTGGTAGAACCGATAAACCCATGATTGTGATTGAATGTTATTTGATCAATCACATAGTTCTTGAAAGTCAAATGAACCAATTCTAAACTTGTTTGGAAGTGTGGCAAATCGGTTTCAAGGTTGTAAGTGTGAAAGAGAACTTACAAAATAAGGATGTTGACATACTTTGAACAGTGCTACGAATGTTTATTATTTAATTGTTCAAAGTTATTCCTTAATATCTAAGGGAAGAGAATCCCAGGATCGAAACATGAATAACTTAAGAATCTTTTAATTAAGGTATTTAACTTCATTTTGTAGGGAAATAAGAATTAGTAATGTGAATTTACTAATTAGAGATTTTCCGAGAGATTTCGATCATTATTTTTGGACAGAGCATTTCCAGGAATTATGAAAACCGAATTTGTGCTTTAATGAATATCTTGAGAATATTTTCGGTTTTGGAAATTCCTTGGTGTCCAAACTTCCTTGTCTATAAATACTTGAAATTTTCCTTTCTAGCAAACTAATCCTTCGTAACAACAAACTTCCTCTTTGTTGTGTTGTTACTGGTGTAGCCGCCTATTCGGAGAGGAGAGTAACCTAATTAGGCGAAATCTCTTACGGCCGCGCAGTTTAAAGTCTTCTTTGGGATTGAGAAGCTCTAGCGTGTACTGTTGGTGGGAAACTAGATAATTGCGGTTTATCTTTTGTTTTCATTGATTTAATTGACTAACGGTGGTTGAACTTTGATTGCACCTAATTTGTTTATACTTGAGAATCTTCTCTTCTGATATAAGATTCACTCAAACTAGTTCAAAGTTTCGACATGGATCTTTAGATTGTTGTTAGTTCTAAAGACGATCTTGTGATAATCCATTGTTAACAGACTCCGTTATGTGCATGATTGATCACAAGAGATTCAAGTGATTGTGTGTAGGTTATTATTGAAGATCTAAGAATGAAGACGAAGAAGATATTGAAGATTTCTGATTTGTGGGTTCATAATCTTTGGTGTGCACAATACTTGTTTCGGTAAAAGAGGATCCAATTAATAATCGGTTTATCCTTGTGATAGTTTGGATTGATTAATTGAGTAGATCAGCATCAACACAATTCTTTGGATTAGTAGTGTTGTTGGCTTAATCTTAAATGATTACTTCAGTAATTGAAAATATAAGATAGATCTAATAACCTGAAGAAGGAGTTTATGTTAAGATAAACAGAAGAGCCTTTGTCCGACTCATATCACTTGGTTGAATAGAGTTGATACCAAACATATTTGTTGTTCCTTTACTATTTGGAATACGAACCAAAGGAATTTTTCCAAGTACGTGACTAAGATCGGAGGCGTGGGAATACAGACAGAACTAGGTGAGCTATAGGCTTAGTTGCTTGGTCTAAACTATACGAAGTTAGGTGTAATTTTGTGTAGCGGCTTAATCCTGAGAGTATTCAGTTCTGGACAAGGTCCCGGGGTTTTTCTGCATTTGTGGTTTCCTCGTTAAAAAAATCTTGCTGTGTCATTTACTTTATATTTCCGCATTATAATTATTTTTTTATAATTAAAGTAAATTACACAAACGTTAATTCGTATTTACTTGATAAGTGAATCCTATTGTGTTTGGTTAAGTCCGAACCTTTTTATCAATTAACATACTTCGTTGTTATATTGTCTCGATCTCGTATCCATAGACGATCACACGAAGTGTGAACCTATTAGTTGTATTGTCTCGACTCAGTCCATAGACAATCACTTTCGGAGAAAGGACTTATAGGTAGGAAAAGTTTTATCTTGAGGTATATTTGGGTACCCTCGCCTTTTCATCAACCTTCCGCACTCATCATAAATTCAAACAACCTTCATCTCAAATTACCTAACCTACTTATATGTATATACTTCAATGGGAATCCACCGGCCAATGAATAGGTTGAGAATCTGCACTCTAGTTTTAAAGGAACAATACAAATTGCACTAAACCAAATTGGTTTTTATTGTAACTTTATTATAATTTCTATTTAACATGCTTCCTCCTAAAGTCTAAATAACTAACTTGCCACGATTATTCAGACACATTACTTGAATAATTTGAAATTTGGATTCTCTAATTTTGTTTTCATGCAAGATTAACACTTTGGATAAAAATTTAGTTTATAACACATCGTGATTAATTTCATACCCCAATACGATAGACAAAAAATAGCTACACAAGTAGAATAAAAGAACTAACATATTGCAATAGAAACGTTTTATATTCATTGCTTGATGGAAAGAATATTACAACGTTTTTCTTCAAGGAATTTTACTCCCTAGGAGTTGTACCCTTTGAAAAGGAGAGGGTACCAAGTACACCACCAAACTTTTCGTTCGACAACCTGTAAGGACAAAACCTAATACCATCACAAGTAGGTCAAAGTAAAGTCCCTTGTAGAAGATTGTATATAATTCGTTCACAATCAATATGTATAGAAATAAGGTCTGTGATCCTAATTGAAAAAACGGGGGTCTAACAACCATACCAAATATTTAGTTGGAAATCAGTATGGACTAACTCCAATATAATTCCAAGAGAATCAACTAGACAATCAGACTCAATCAAGGAAACACATTCAAGAGTTATATCTCTCAATTTCTCAATACAATCTGCATTCGAACAGATAGAAATCTGTGAGCCTGATTGATATGAGAAATAACTTGGACGATACCAAAGACCAATGTTCAAGTGTCAATCAATTTCAATCAACAACCAAAGGTCGGATTTACCAATTGATTGAACTATGCACAACCTGTGGTATTTAAATTATATAAACAAATATAATGCGGAAAAGAAATAACACAGACACCAGAAGTTTTGTTAACGAGGAAACCGCAAATGCAGAGAAAACCCGGGACCTAGTCCATATTTGAACACCACACTGTATTAAGCCGCTACAGACACTAGCCTACTACAAGTTAACTTCGAACTGGAAGGTACTTGAGCCATAACCAAGTCTCACACCGATCAAGGTACAGTCGCGTTCCTTACATATCTGAATCCAGTAGGACACTACGCACTTGATTCACTTAGCTGATCTCACACACAACTAAGAGTTGCTACGACCCAAAGTCGAAGACTTATAAAAAAATCTGTCTCTCATAGAAAAGTCTATTTTTATAGATAAATCTATCTCCCACAGAAATACCTATGAAGTTTTGTTCCGTTTTTTGATAAATCAAGGTGAACAGAAACCAATTGATAATCCGGTCTTATATTCCCGAAGAACACGCCTAGAAATATCAATCACCTCACAATAACTTAATTATATGGTAGTAGAAGAAGTTATTGTGGAATCACAAAGAATTAGACGAAGAGCTTTATGATAAACACGCCTAGAAATATCAATCACCTCACGATACTTTTTATATCTTAACTATCGGAGATAAATCTCGAGCAAATCTTAGAGAATATAGTACTCAATACGATAGAACAAGTAAGATCGGAACTTGCAACTATAGAGAATATAGTTGGGTCTGGCTTCAGAATCCCAATGAAGTCTTTAAGGAGAATCGACTCTAGTCGCAACTAGTATCGCACAGAAGGTGTGGGGATTAGGTTTTCCAGTTGCTAGAGTTCTCCCTTATATAGTCTTTGAAAAAGCGGGGGTACAACAACCACACCCAATATTTCGCTTAGCAATCTGTATGGACAAACTCCAATATACTTTCTAGAGAATCAACTAGACAGTCATACTCAATCTAGATAAAAAGTATATCAAAGAGTTTATATCTCAATCTCTCAATTTGATATATACTCAAGCAAATAGAAATCTGCGAGTCTTTATCAAATACTAGAGAGATAACTTGGATGGTACCAAAGACCAATATCCAAGTGTCAGTCAATCTAAATCAACAACCAAAAGATCGGATATTCTAATTGATTGAACAACATACAACCTGTGATATTTCAATTATTTAACAAAATATAATGCGGAAAAGAAATAACACAGACACTAGAATTTTGTTAATGAGGAAACCGCAAATGCAGAAAATCCCTGGGACCTAGTCCAGATTGAACACACACTGTATTAAGCCGCTACAGACACTAGCCTACTCCAAATTAACTTCGGTCTGGACTGTAGTTGAACCCCAATCAATCTCACACTGATCCAAGGTACAGTTATGCTCCTACGTCTCTGATCCCAGCAGGATACTACGTACTTGATTCCCTTAGCTGATATCAACCACAACTAAGAGTTGTTACGACCCAAAGTCGAAGACTTTAATAAACAAATCTGTATCACACAGAAAAGTGTACGGTAATAGATAACTCCGTCTCCCACGAATATACCTATGAGTTTTGTTCCGTCTTTTGATAAATCAAAGTGAACATGAACCAATTGGTAAACCGGACTTATATTCCCGAAGAACAGCTTAGCATTATCAATCACCTCACAATAATCCTAATCGACGCACCGAAAAAGATATTGTGGAATCACAAACGATGAGACGAAGTATTTGTGATTACTTTTATATCTTGCCTGTCAGAGATATCAATCTCAAGCCAATTATTACTGTTAGAGCATAGCTCGCTCGACCTCGCATGCGTTGCTAACTCAAGCATGTTTGTCAATGTTAGTGATCAAAACTATAAGTCTTGATTTCTAGCCTACATAGCTAAGTCTCAGACTAGGATAGAAAAGTGTAGTTGAGCTCAAGGACTTCATGGAGATTCATCGTACAACGACAAAGATCTACTCAAGGAACCGTGGAACTTCATCAACAAAAAGGTATGTGGAGACTTGAACTTATCTATCACTCAAAATTCTATCTCTTCTATCTCCTACTTCTTATGAGACAAAAGTCATATGCTATATAGACTGGATCATACACATTTGATATTTCGAGCTGAGTATATCTCGCCTATCTATATCTCGAAATCATGTGTTGGTAAAGCGCTTCGCTTTGATCAAGTTTATCTTCACTTAGTGATAAAAGTCATGAAAAGTTTCAATTACTTTGAGAAGTGCTCTGACGCGAAACGGTCTGTGAATAACGTCTATATAACATCCTCTGAGAATGTCTCAATGATTGGAATGAGAGTTTAGATTACATAACCATGTATTCCTTAATCCGAAGTTTTCGAACCTTGTTGATTGAGAGAAATCGGAGGAATTGGCTTTGACAAGTCCGCGAACTTTCGGAAGTTCTCGACCGAGAATTTCTGTTGGGATTTTCCGAAACTCGTTTGTGTGTTAAGTCCGCGAACTCAGTCCGTGAAACCAGTCCGCGAACTGGCGGAAGTTCTCTTCCCGAGAATTTCTGCTGAGTTTAGAAAAATCCGCCGGTTTACTTAAGTCCGCGAACTTGTTTGTGAGCTTAAGTGGTTATGATCTAAAGATGTGCTCTGAACATGAAACTTAAATTACTAAGGAATGTTTTATGCAAACCGTGGCTATAAAGTTCATGAGCCGATTCAATCAAATCGAATCACATTTGTTTCAATTGTGTCTTGGGTAGTTACATAAGATCTCATAGCAATTGAACAACTCTTTAACTAGTTCATTTGAGTCAATTGAACAAGTTATGGTGAAGAAGAACAAGGTTAATATGAAATGCTCATATGGTTAACCTTTTGGGTTACTATGTTGAACCAACATACACGTACACGTTTGGGCATGGTTTTCACAAACCCAGTAAACGTCTACCCAAGTGTGTGTGACAAGCTAAGTTTTCGATCTAACGGTTGAGAAATATTAGCTTGAATCTAAATCAGGTTTTTATCTAACGGTGAATATGGATTGCTTTGTAACTAAGGAAAAACCCTGATTTGAAAACTATATAAAGGAGACATCTAGCATTGTGCAAAACTAATCCCCACACGTCTGTGTGATACTAGTGCGCTCGCTAGAGTCGATTCTCCTTTAACCTTTGGTTTTCTTCTCTAAAACCAGGTTAACGACTTAAAGACTTCATTGGGATTGTGAAGCCAGACCGATACTACTTTTATCATAGTTGTGTGATCTGATCTTGCATCTTCTATCGTACGAGTATAATCTTTGATTGTCTTGAGATCGTGAGAGTTCTCTGATAGGAAAGATAAAGAAGTCACAAACATCTTCGTCTCACTGTTTGTGATTCCTCGACAAACCGCCTGTGTAGTCAGGAAGGATTGTAGAGAGGTGATTTCATATCTTAAGACGGAACAAAACCTAAGGTTTATCTGTGGGAGACAGATTTATCCTTTGATAGACTTTTCTGTGTGAGACAGATTTGTTTATTATCAAGTCTGCGATTTTGGGTTGCAGCAACTCTTGGTTGTGGGTGAGATCATCTATGGGAATCAAGTGCGTAGTATCCTGCTGGGATCAGAGGCGTAGGAGTAAAACTGTACCTTGGATCGGTGGGAGACTGATTGGGGTTCAGCTATAGTCCAGTCCGAAGTTAGCTTGGAGTAGGCTAGTGTCTGTAGCGGCTTAATACAGCGTGTATTCAATCTGGACTAGGTCCCGGGGTTTTTCTGCATTTTTGGTTTCCTCGTTAACAAAACTTCTGGTTTTTGTGTTATTTCTTTTCGCATTATATTTTATATAATTGAAATAATATAGGTTGTGCATTCGTGATTATCAATTGGAAATCCAACCTTTGGTTGTTGATTGATATTGGTTGATCCTTGGACATTGGTCTTTGGTACCGTCCAAGTATTCCTTGTGTTTGATTAGGACTCGATGATTTCTATTAGCTTGAGTAATATCAAAAACAAGAGAGAGAGATATTATCTCCTTGAGATACTTTTATCTAGATTGAGTATGACTGTCTAGTTGATTCTCTAGCAAAGTATTTCGGAGTTAGTCCATACAGATTGCTAAGCGAAATATTGGGTGGTGTTGTTAGACCCCCGCTTTTTTAATTGGTATCAGAGTAGGAAAACACGCTAAGAACTCATCAGTCTGTGTTTGTAGCGATATGACTCTATGGACAAAGGTGCTATCTCTATTAACGTACCACCAGTCTTCGATGGCTCCAACTACTTATGGTGGAAAATTTCTATGCGATCTTTTCTCAATCGCGTGATTTTCAATCATGGGTATATGTGGTTAATGGCTATGATGCTCCCGTTGTGGCAGTCGGTGATGTAAACGTTCCCAAACCTATTGGTGAATACTTCACTGTTGAGATAACTGCTGCAAAGAAAAATTCCGACGGTTTGAATGCTATCATACATGCCATTACCCCAAATCTTCAGCATCATGTGACAAACTGCACTAGATATAAAGATGCTTTGGATATCTTAGAAACCGTATTTGAAGGCAACTCCAGTGAAAAGGATGCTAGGCTTCAAAACCTTAATTCCGATTGGGAGAACCTTCGTATGGCAGATGAAGAAACATTTGATGAGTTTAATCACAAAGTGTCTGAAATTGTTAATGCATCTTTTGCATTGGGTAAGACTATTCCTGAAAAGGACATTGTGATGAAAATTCTCAGATCGCTGCCATCTAGATACGAGTCTAAGAAGCATGCCATCGTTGAGGGGAATAACCTCAATAATCTTTCCAGAAACACCTTGTTTGGAAAGATTAAGATCTTTGACCATGAGCATACATCCAAAGTCGGTAAGGATGTTGCCTTTAAAGCATAGAAGAACACTAAATTACTGGTCAAAGGTAAGAGTGTTCATGTCTCTGAGGATGATCAGTCTGAGGATGATTTTTCGGATGAAGATCTTGACAAATTAGTCTCCTTGATCACAAGACAATTTAGGGATCTTCTATTGAAGAGAAGTAAACGGTTTTCAAGAGACAAACCTAAGTCATCAGACAAACCTCACGGTCGCATACCTCCTAAAAACAGGGATGCTGACGAAGCTGATGACGAGGACATGCCTCAGTGCTTTAAGTGTAAGGGTTTTGGTCATTTTGCTAACGAATGCCCAAATCGTAGAAAATACACTGGGAACAAAGGTCTAGCTGTAACACTTGATGAAATGTCTGAAACCTATGATTCCGATGAAGATAGGAAATCAAGTGTAGGGCTTCTTTGTGAAAACATCGATTTTGATACTTGTAGCAATACATATATCAACCTCAATGAGTTCGGAGAAAAGGGAAACCCAATCAAGCTGGAAGATTCTTTGAATACGATAACTGGAAACCCTTTCAGTGATGTTTCAGGATCAACTGTATGTCTGTATGCTTGCACATCTCAGATGCCTGAATACTATCCAAGTTTGACGTGCTCTTTTTGTTCGATGAAGGGACACGAACTATCAATGTGTTACAAATACAAGCACCAAATAAGGCACGCCAGCAAACTTCAACGAAGAGCATATCGATTAGCAAGGAAGCTGAAACTTGTTCAGAAGACCTCCGAGGTATGTAGGATCTTATCTTCGTCTAAGAAGTTGGTTTCCAAGGATAGAATAAGACCATTTGAAAAGAAAATATTGTCAAATCGTTTTGATAGACAAAGATCAAAGGATTCCTCCCATGAGGAAAAAGATGGAAAAATCGTTGTTCATCGCAACACAAC
Source organism: Papaver somniferum (assembly GCF_003573695.1). NCBI lineage: Eukaryota > Viridiplantae > Streptophyta > Magnoliopsida > Ranunculales > Papaveraceae > Papaver > Papaver somniferum. Next base: position 789,080 of record NW_020624154.1, on the reverse strand, counting down.
TTGATTGTGTTGTTGGGAATATCTTTTCTCATGTGCCTGTTCGAAAAGAGACAAGATTGAGTGTCGATCCAGGCTTCAGAAGAGTTTTTCCTTCTTTTCTTAGTTTTGTAAAAAAAAATTGTCTATCAAATAAAAGAAAGGGTTATTATCGATAATTCTACTCTTTATAAGGTTTTAGAGTTGGGCGTATACGAACCTGTCAATAGGTTTCGAACCCTACATTCTTTTTTCCTCTTGACATCCTATATAAGACTGCTTGTTGAGTTAAGTGATTCAATCACACAAATCCAGTTGTTTATAACTGTTCTCAAAGCACTATGTCGTCAGATGGAAAGGATGTCAACATGATTGTTAAGTCTTCAATCAAGGAAAAAGAAAAATCTCTTGTTTCTAAGTCCCTGAAAAGAAAAAGAAGGAATACAAGAAAACCCAGGGTTTTTTCTTCTAACTATCAGAAGTTTTCCGATGTTCTTGATGAGTTAAAGGAAATAAGAAGGGAGATTTATGAAATAAAGACGTTCGTGTCTAAATCTTTGGAAATTCAGAGGACCCTGATTCGACCTCTTCAGCCAAGACAGTTCATGGGTATTGACACTTGTCTCCGTGAACCTTATGTCCCGATGGTTCTCGATAACAAGTAGTTCGGGAATGATAAAAAATTTCTCAAAGGAATTATTGCCTAGTATATCTTCTTTTTGGTTTAGTTGGAAGAATAACTAGTGCTTTGAATAGCGATGATTGTGACTACAATATCTATTTTTGTTTTCATCTTCTTATGTTATTTTTTAGGTTTATTGGTGTTTAAATTCTACAAATATTTGGAGGATGATGTTATTGCAGTATTGATCATTATGATTTTATGATATTACAATTTGATTATGGGATATGTATTGTTTGCGTCTGTGAACTTGAAAGTCCCATATGCTATCAAAAGTAAAGTCGTTCATGAATTGGTATTCGTATTAATGAAAGGACGAATGGACTTTTGACAATTACAAAAGTTATGCCTATGCAGTCATGTATGTGATGGAAAATAGGATAAAATATTTTGTTTGACAAAGATAAAGTCTATTATGTCGTTATGATGGAAAATAGAATAGATCTTTGTATGTTATCCACGGTATTGATCTTCATTGATCCATTTTGTTATGTTTTACCGTGAAGGCTCCATTGTGTGTCTTATGTTGAGCACGATACAACTAAGTCGATTTTTCTTATTGGCTTTGTTGGTTGTTCCATAAGATGCTATATGTTGAGCATTATGAACTAAATTAATCATCTTGGTTGGTTATTTAGTTATTTGCTCCGAAAGTCTTCTTTTGTCGAGCAAATCCTTTGACAATTAAATTGATTACTTTTGTGATTAGTTTGGTTGTTTGTATTCCAATTAGATTAATTATAAGTTCTCTTGTAATTAGTCTAGTTGAGTTTTCATATATTCCACAAGTTCTTGTGTTGAGTATATGAACAACTATACAAACCATGTTCTATTGGTTAATGTAGTCGTATATTCCGTAAGGTTTTTCCTTATGTTGAGTATGTGAACGATTAAGTTAGTCGTCTCCGTATGATTATCTTAGTCGTAGCTCCGTAACTTTACTTATGTTGAGCACCTTCAATTAAATTGATCACTTTTGTGGTTTGATTTAGTTGCGTATTCCAATTAAATTAATCATGGGTTTTCTTGTGATTAATTTGGTTGAGTTTTGGATATAGAAAATCATTTCTATGGTTTTTGGTGTCCAATTTAAAAATCCTTCTTTTCTTTCGAAATTAAGGTCGCTCTTGTTGTTCTTTCGGGAATGACATCAAATGGGGGAGAGTTCTTTTGAACTTGTGCTTAATGGTAATATCTTGCGGGGTATGCGGCTGTGGAATTTTGTAGGGGTTATCTTGTATCTTAAAACTCCTTGATGAATGCATTTAGCTTCGGCTTGATGATTGCATCTAAATTAAGTTGGTATGTATTTTTGTTTTAGTCTATGAAATGTCTCTTGTGGAAATTTCTTTATGATCCCGTCCTTGTACCTTTACCAATTTTATGGACAAAAAGGGGGAGAAATATTGTAGTTCACACTACAAATACATATGGTTTTTGGATCATTGTGTAAGGGTGAGTGGTTTCCATGATCGAGATGGAGTATTGACTAGGGGGAGTGATACATATCACCATAGTATTATTGTTAAAGTCGTGATACAATTGGACTTTGATGTTACATAATAATACTATGACACTGTATAATAATGATCGAGAATCTCGATTTCTCTCATTGTTATAGATACGGATATTCAACAACGGTGATGCTAAACTTACAACCTTTGGGATCATTGGAGTACTTGGAAGGACGAAGATTTCAGGGAACGTCGAAGATTAGACTATGAATAGGAGCCACTAAAGTTTATCTTTTTTGTATTCCTTATGTATTAATAGTTTTGTCACTAAAATTGACAAAGTGGGAGATTGTTAGAGCATAGCTCGGTCGACCTCGCATGCGTTTCTATCTCAAGCATGTTTGTCAATGTTAGTGATCAAAACTATAAGTCTTGATTTCTAGCCTACATAGCTAAGTCTCGGGACTAGGATAGAAAAGTTTAGTTGAGATCAAGGACTTCATGGCGATTCATTATACAACGACGAAGATCTACTCAAGGAACCGTGGAACTTCATCAACAAAAAGGTATGTGGAGACTTGAACTTATGTATCACTCAAAAATCTATCTCTTCTATCTCCTACTTCTTATGAGACAAAAGTTGTATGCTATATAGACTGGATCATACACATTTGATATTTCGAGCCGAGTATATCTCGCCTATCTATATCTCGAAATCATGTGTTGGTAAAGCGCTTCGCTTTGATCAAGTTTATCTTCACCTAGTGACGAAAGTCATGAAAAGTTTCAATTACTTTGAGAATTGTTCTGACGCGAAAAGGCCTGTGAATAACGACTATATAACGTCCTCTGAGAATGTATCAATGATTGGAATGAGAGTTTAGATTACATAACCATGTATTCCTTAATCCGAAGTTTTCGAACCTTGTTGATTGAGAGAAACCGGAGGAATTGGCTTTGCCAAGTCCGCAAACCCAGTCCGCAGACTCAGTCCGCGAACTGTCGGAAGTTCTCGACCGAGAATTTCTGCTGGGATTTTCCGAAACTCGTTTGTGTGCTCAGTCCGCGAACTGGCGGAAGTTCTCTTCCCGAGAATTTCTGCTGAGTTTGGAAAACTCCGCCGGTGTACTTAAGTCCGCGAACTTTTTTGTGAGCTTAAGTGGTTATGATCTAAAGATGTGCTCTGAACATGAAACTTAAATTACTAAGGAATGCTTTATGCAAACCGTGGATATAAAGTTCATGAGACGATTCAATTGAATCGAATCATCTTTATTTCAATTGTGTCTTGTGTAGTTACATAAGATCTCATAGCAATTGAACAACTCTTTAACTAGTTCACTTGAGTCAATTGAACTAGTTATGGTGAAGAAGAACAAGGTTAATATGAAATGCTCATATGGTTAACCTTTTGGGTTACTATGTTGAACCAACATACACGTACATGTTTGGGCATGGTTTTCACAAACCCAGAAAACGTCTACCCAAGTGTGTGTGACAAGCTAAGTTTTCGATCTAACGGTTGAGAAATATTAGCTTGAATCTAAATCAGGTTTTCATCTAACGGTGAATATGGATTGCTTTGTAACTAAGGAAAAACCCTGATTTCAAGACTATATAAAGGAGACATCTAGCATTGTGCAAAACTAATCCCCACACATCTGTGTGATACTAGTGCGCTCGCTAGAGTCGATTCTCCTTTAACCTTTGGTTTTCTTCTCTAAAACCAGGTTAACGACTTAAAGACTTCATTGGGATTGTGAAGCCAGACAGATACTACTTTTATCGTAGTTGTGTGATCTGATCTTGCATCTTCTATCGTACGAGTACAATCTTTGATTGGATTGAGATCGTGAGATTTCTCCGATATGCAAGATAAAGAAGTCACAAACATCTTCGTCTCACTATTTGTGATTCCTCGACAAACCGCATGTGTAGTCGGGAAGGATTGTAGAGAGGTGATTGATTAATCTAGGCTGTTCTTCGGGAATATAAGACCGGATTATCAATTGGTTCCTGTTCACCTTGATTTCATATCTTAAGACGGAACAAAACCTAGGGTTTATCTGTGGGAGACAGATTTATCCTTTGATAGACTTTTCTGTGTGAGACAGATTTGTTTATTATCAAGTCTGCGATTTTGGGGTGCAACAACTCTTGGTTGTGGGTGAGATCAGCTAAGGGAATCAAGTGCGAAGTATCCTGCTGAGATCAGAGGCGTAGGAGTACAACTTTACCTTGGATCGGTGGGAGACTGATTGGGGTTCAACTATAGTCCAGTCTGAAGTTAGCTTGGAGTAGGCTAGTGTCTGTAGCGGCTTAATACAGTGTGTATTCAATCTGGACTAGGTACCGGGGTTTTTCTGCAGTTGCGGTTTCCTCTTTAACAAAACTTCTGGTGTCTGTGTTATTTCTTTTCCGCATTATATTTTATATAATTGAAATAATACAGGTTGTGCGTTCGTGATCATCAATTGGAAATCCAACCTTTGGTTGTTGATTGATATCGATTGATCCTTGGACATTGGTCTTTGATACCGTCCAAGTATTCCTTGTGTTTGATTAGGACTCGCTGATTTCTATTATCTTGAGTAATATCAAAAACAAGAGAGAGATATTAACTCCTTGAGATACTTTTATCTAGATTGAGTCTGGATGTCTAGTTGATTCTCTAGCAAAGTATTTCGGAGTTAGTCCATACAGATTGCTAAGCGAAATATTAGGTGGTGTTGTTAGACCCCCGCTTTTTCAATTACAATTGTACTCGTACGATAGAAACAGCAAGATCAGATCACACAACTACGAGAAAGTTGTATCGGTCTGGCTTCACAATCCCAATGAAGTCTTTAAGTCGTTAACTTGGTTTAGAAGAAGAAACCAAAGGTTAAAGGAGAATCGACTCTAGCTTAGCACAACTAGTATCACACAGAAGGTGTGGGAATTAGGTTTCCCAGTTGCTAGAGTTCTCCCTTATATAGTCTTTCAAATCAGGGTTTGCAATCAATGTTAGCTTGGTAACAAAGCATTCAATATTCACCGTTAGATGAAAACCTGATTTAGATTCAAGCTAATATCTTTCAACTGTTAGATCTAAAACTAGCTTGTTGCACACAAATGAAATGCACGTTTCTAGGCTTGTGTAACCGTACCCAAACTTGTACATTTGTTGGTTCAACAATAGTCAACCAAATGGTTAACCATATGATCACTTTCATATCAACCATATTCTTCTTCACCATAACTAGTTCAAATGACTCAAATGAACTAGTTAGAGAGTTGTTCAATTGCAAGGAAATCTTATGTAACTACACAAGACACAATCAAAGCAAAAACGATTTGATTCACTCGAATCGGTTCATGAACTATATAGCCACGGTTTGCAATTTGCATTCCTTAGTTTATATAAGAATAAGTTCACAAACATCGTTGTTAGATATAACCTACTCAATTTCGCGGTCTGGGTTCGCGGACTTAAGTTCCCGGACGGAGTTCACAAACTCCAACAGAAATTCTCGGGACGAGTTCCGCCAGTTCGCGGACTTGGCTCACGCCACCATGCCGGTTCTCTTGATCAAAAAAGTTCGCAAACTTCGGTTCAAGGAATAAGGACTTATACATATATGTGTTTCCAAAACAATGCTTATATCCTCCAATGGTTATATAATCTAAACTCTCATTTCAATCATTGAAACATTCTTAGAGGACGTTGATATTCTATAGTTGTTATTCACAAACTATTTTTCGTCAAAGTAAGCAATTTTCAAAGTGATTGAAACTTGTCATGACTTTCGTCACTAGGTAAAGATGAACTTGGCTAAAGCGAAAGCTTACCAACACATATTTCGAGAAATAGATAGGCGAGATAAACTCGGCTCGAAATAGCAAATGTGTATAATCTAAGTCTATATAGCAAAACGACTTTTGTCTCAAGATAGGAGATAAATAGACTTTTGAGTGATAGATAAGTTCAAGTCTCCACATACCTTTTAGTCGATGAAGATCCACCGGTTCCTTGAGTAGTCCTTCGTCTTGTATGATGATTGCCATGGAGTTCTTGAGCTCAACTACACTTTCTATCCTAGTCCGAGACCTTAGCTATAGTAGACTAGAAATCAAGACTTATAGTTTTGATCACTAACATTGACAAACATGCTTGAGATAGCAACGCATGCGAGTTCGACCGAGCAATGCTCTAACAATCTCCCCCTTTGTCAATTTTAGTGACAAAACTATCAATACATATGGAATACAAAAAATAAATAAATTAATTCTTTGTAGCTCCTATTCCATGCCTAATCTTCAACATTACTCGAAATCTTCGTCACTTCCAAGTACTCCAATGATCCCAAAGGTTGTAAGTTCAGCATCGTTGTTGAAAATCCGTAGCTATAACAACGAGAAAACAAGAGTTCTCAATCATTGTTATACATGTCATAGTATCATTACACAGCGTCAAAGTTCAATTGTATCACAACTTCAACAACAATACTATGGTGATATGTATCACTCCCCCTTAGTCAATACTCCATCTCACATGGAAACCACTCCCCCTTACATAATGATCCGAAAACCATATGTATTTGTAGTGTGAACTACATATTAATTCTCCCCTTTTTGTCAATAAAATTGGCAAAGGTACAAGAACGGGATCCTAATGAAATTTCCGAAAGAGACATTTCTGACCAAAAGAAAGCAAAATATCATCTTATTTAGATGCAATCATAAAGCCGAAGCTAAATGCATTCATCAAGGAGTTTATAAAGATACAAGATAACCCCTATAATATTCCACAGCCGCACTCCCCACAAAGATTTGGAAATTAAGCACAAGTTCAATTAAGAACTCTCCCCCATAAAATGTCATTCCCGAAAGAACAACAAGAGCAACCTTAATTTCGAAAGAAAAGAAGGATTTCTTTGGACATAACAAATCACATACAAGTATAAATTTGAATCCAAAATATTCAATTAAACTAACCACAAGAGAACCCATGATTAATTTAATCAAAAAATGCTCAAACATAAGTGAACTTATGGAGACTTAAAAACATACAATTAGATTAATCACAAGAGAACCCATAATTAATCTAATTGAAACACACAACCAAACTAATCACAAAAGTAATCAATTTAATTGATCATTCTCGACATAAGAAAACTTACGGAGCAACAACTAAATAACCAAACAAGATGATTAATTTAGTTGAATATGCTCGACATAAAGTACCTCACGAAATAACAACATAGATAATCATAAAAATAATCAACTTGGTCGTTTAGTGCTCAACATAAGACACTTTACGGAGCCTCACAGTAATACATTAAATATGGATCAAGGAAGATCAATACTGCGGAATACACAAGGATTCATTCTATTTTCCATCACTATTCGCATAACGACATTCAATAGACATAATCCTTGTAAACAAAAGATTTTAACCTATCTTCCATCAATAATTGACATAATAGGCTTAACTTTTCTATTTGTCAAAAATCTATTCATTCTTTTATCAATACATGCATATCGACATACGAATGACTTTACTTTTGACAAGATATGGGACAGTATAAGTTCACGGACGTAAACACACATATCCCATAACAATATTGCAATATATAAAACCATAAAGATTAATACTACAAAAATCATCTTCCAAACAAATTTAGAATTTAAACCAATAAATCTAAAAATATGAAGATGAAAACGTTGGACATAGCTATGTGTAATCACAATAATGGCTATTCCAAACTCTAGTTATTCTTCTAACAAAAACAAGAAAATATAAGATTTACTAGGAAAAATATCATCTTTTACTCATTGTCTTCCTAATCGTAAATACTCCAAGATGCTTGAATTGTTTTCAACTCTTCCTTGAGCTCGGGAAACTTAGTTGCAACCAATGACAATTGTTCTAGCACACACTTCACCCTTGGATCGACCTTACACACGCCCTTGTTGATTTTTTGAAGAAGGTTCAAGGTGGTAGGGTCACAATCGTTAGGTGAAGCATCTCTTTGTCTTTTGCAAACATACTCCCTTATGCGTCTGAAGGTACAGGGACGAACCGGTTTGGGAACCCCGAGAAAGTTGCCAATTGGATCAAAACCACGATCGCGGAAATTTTGACCAATCAAGCAAGGGTAACCTAACATCTTGATAGGTGAAGTCATCGAAGTCATTTGAAAGATGATAAAACCACAAATATCGGGACTTTGAACACCCGATTCAAGGAAATACACCAATTCCGCAAACTCATGACTCCACCAAGAATTCTCAATTGTGGAGGGACAAAGATTTGAGATACCAAGTTTTCCAAATGTCATCAACGCAATACTAAGATCATTAGTAGGAAACTTTCCTTGATTCCAAGCTACCTTCTTGCCACAAAGCCCAAGAGAGATTTCATCACATGATGGTCGTTCATCACTTGGTCTAGGAAGACGCACGTTTCCCAACGAAATGTTGGTAATCTTTGAAATTAATTCTCTATCAACAAGTAATCTTTTTCTATTTATCATGTATTTGAATTCCATCTTATTAAGATCAACATCATGAATGTTGGCATAGAAAATTCTTGTGAGAGAATCAAATCCTTGACCATGACCATCAAAGATATTTCCAAGCTTGAATTTTTTGAAGCAAGCTAAATCCTCTTCATGCCCACTAAAGAGATCCAATTTATTTTCTAGGATAAAACCTTTAGATGAAATCTTTTCAAAAATTCTAGCACAAGAATCATCCATAAACCTAATCCTAAGAGAGTTTTGGTCACAAGGAGAATCCATGCTAGAGGTATTTGAGCTTTTGGAGCTTCTTTTTGAGCCCTTAGAATTCATCATGAGATCTGAGAAATTGAAAGGAACAAGAGGAATTTACTTACTTGGAGTGAATCTTGAACACCCTTTCTTTCAATTTCTTCAAGAAGGCTTCAATGGAGGAAGCATACAAAACCCTAGAGGTTCACGTACGCGGACGGGTGATGAAGAAGAGGGTGCGCGAACTTCTTCTTTATAAGACCAAAAATGGGCTTGGACCCGTTTGTGAATCACAACCCACACAATGAAGATTGGATTTTCTTAGTCGTTTGCACATCAAAGGTTATGCATCCCGTGACAACACACTTTTGTGAGAGACGATGGATGCAGTAGAAATCTTTATTTGGTATTCTAAGAATAACAAAACTGTACACAACTCAAACATTTCTTGCCCCATTCCAAGATATATACAAATGGGGTAGTGCCAGGCTTGTTACCAAGAGGCATAATGTGCAGAGGAATTCTCATGCAACATTTCTGGTTGATATGTGTGAACAGTCCCCGTGATATAATCAACGTAATAATGATAATCAGGGCAGTCAGAGCTTCCTATCCTTCGCTTGATCTGGCTAGAAGGAAAATTTTTCCGATTCCTAAGCTGTACAATATAATTCGAAGATTTAACATGTACAGAACCTTTTTTGGAAGGATTCTTAGACTTAACAGAATTAAGTTTTTCTAAGAGATTAAAAACACCTTCGATCGCACTAAATAGATCTTTATCAATTGATCCATTACGATAGTATTCCTCAAAGAGATCAAGAGTTAACCTGTTGAGGGTCCATATCCTTGAGCGTGACGAACGTTTCCTCAATTTTTCCTTCTTTTTATTTTTTCCTTTAGATTGGTTCTCATCATCTAAATTTTTCTTTTTAGATGAGATGAGATTATCATGTGAACCCGGAGGTTTTAACCATAATAATCCTTGAGCAATCTTTAAGGACTTCTGGCGTGCATTACAGATGCCAAGAGAAAGTTTTCCAAAGAAATTTCCCATGGGACAATTTTTAAGGAACGAACAAACACAAACTTATCAGGTTTGGAGTGTTTGCCTGCTTTGATACCAATTGAAAAAGCGGGGGTACAACAACCATACCCAATATTTTTCGCTTAGCAATCTGTATGGACAAACTCCAATATAATTTCTAGAGAACCAACTAGACAGTCAGACCCAATCTAGATAAAAAGTATATCAAAGAGTTTATATCTCAATCTCTCGATTTGATGTATACTCAAGCAAATAGAAATCTGCGAGTCTTTATAAAATACTAGAGAGATAACTTGGATGGTACCAAAGACCAATATCCAAGTGTCAATCAATTTAAATCAACAACCAAAAGGTCGGATATTCTAATTGATTGAACAACGCACAACCTGTGATATTTCAATTATATAACACAATATAATGCGGAAAAGAAATAACACATACACCATAATTTTGTTAACGAGGAAACTGCAAATGCATAAAAACCCCGGGACCTAGTCCAGATTGAACACACACTGTATTAAGCCGCTACAGACACTAGCCTACTCCAAATTAACTTCGGTCTGGACTGTAGTTGAACCCCAATCAATCTCACACCGATCCAAGGTACAGTTATGCTCCTACATCTCTGATCCCAGCAGGATACTACGTACTTGATTCCCTTAGCTTATCTCACCCACAACTAAGGGTTGCTACGACCCAAATTCGAAGACTTTAATAAACAAATCTGTATCACACAGAAAAGTCTACGGTAATAGATAAATCCGTCTCCCACGAATATACCTACGAGTTTTGTTCTGTATTTTGATAAATAAAGGTGAACGGGAACCAATTGATAAACCGGACTTATATTCCCGAAGAACAACCTAGTATTATCAATCACCTCACAATAATCCTAATCGACCCAGCGAAAAAAAGATATTGTTGAATCACAAACGATGAGACGAAGTGTTTGTGATTACTTTTATATCTTGCCTATCGGAGATATCAATCTCAAGACAATTATTACAATTATACTCGTACGATAGAAACAGCAAGATCAGATCACACAACTACGAGAAAGTAGTATCGGTCTGGCTTCACAATCCCAATGAAGTCTTTAAGTCGTTAACCTGGTTTAAAAGAAGAAATCAAAGGTTAAAGGAGAATCCACTCTAGCTTAGCACAAATAGTATCACACAGAAAGTGTGGGGATTAGGTTTCCCAGTTGCTAGAGTTCTCCCTTATATAGTCTTTCAAATCAGGGTTTGCAATCAATGTTAGCTTGGTAACAAAGCATTCAATATTCACCGTTAGATGAAAACCTGATTTAGATTCAAGCTAATAACTTTCAACCGTTAGATCGAAAACTAGCTTGTTACACACAAATGAAATGCACGTTTCTAGGCTTGTGTAACCGTACCCAAATTTGTACATTTGTTGGTTCAACAATAGTCAACCAAATGGTTAGCCATATGATCACTTTCATATCAACCAAATTCTTTTTCACCATAACTAGTTCAAATGACTCAAATGAACTAGTTAGAGAGTTGTTCGACTGCAAGGAAATCTTATGTAACTACACAAGACACAATCGAAGCAAAAATGATGTGATTCACTCGAATCGGTTCATGAACTATATAGCCACGGTTTGCAATTTGCATTCCTTAGTTTATATAAGAATAAGTTCACAAACATCATTTTTAGATATAACCTACTCAAGTTCGCGGACTGGGTTCGCGGACTTAAGTTCCCGGACGGAGTTCACAAACTCCAGCAAAAATTCTCGGGACGAGAACTTCCACCAGTTCGCGGACTTGGCTCACGCCACCATGCCGGTTCTCTTGATCAACAATGTTCGCAAACTTCGGTTCAAGGAATAAGGACTTATACATATATGTGTTTCCACAACAATGCTTATATCCTCCAATGGTTATATAATCTAAACTCTCATTTCAATCATTGAAACATTCTTAGAGGACGTTGACATTCTATAGTTGTTATTCACAAACTATTTTTCGTCAAAGTAAGCAATTTTCAAAGTGATTGAAACTTGTCATGACTTTTGTCACTAGGTAATGATGAACTTGGCTAAAGCGAAATCTTACCAACACATATTTCGAGAAATAGATAGGCGAGATAAACTCGGCTCGAAATAGAAAATGTGTATAATCTAAGTCTATATATCAAAACTACTTTTGTCTCAAGATATGAGATAAATAGACTTTTGAGTGATAGATAAGTTCAAGTCTCCACATACCTTTTAGTCGATCAAGATCCACCGGTTCCTTGAGTAGTCCTTCGTCTTGTATGATGATTGTCATGGAGTTCTTGGGCTCAACTACACTTTCGATCCTAGTCCGAGACCTTAGCTATAGTAGACTAGCAATCAAGACTTATAATTTTGATCACTAACATTGACAAACATGCTTGAGATAGCAACGCATGCGAGTTCGACCGAGCAATGCTCTAACAGTCTTCAAATCAGGGTTTTGATAGCTTAGAAATAAAGCAATCAATATGCACCGTTAGATGAAATCATGATTTAAGATTCAAGCTAAGTTTGCTTAAAACCAAAGAAATATCTCTCTACCGTTAGATGGTCTTAGCTTGTTACACACAAATGAAATATACCTTCATTTAGATATGGGTAACCGTACCTAAACGTGTATATTGAGTTGGCTCAATAATAGTTAACCGAAGTTAGCCATATGAACACTTTTGTATTAAACACATTCATCTAACACTTCTTGATCAAATATGATGATCAATCAATCATGAAAGATAATCAAATGAATCTAATTGTGTTACTCATAGAGTTGTTCAATTATTTATATTCTCATAAGTATACAAGACATAAGTTCTCTGCTATGGTCCCCTTTAGTTGTTATGCTTCCTTCCATTTAGGTCGATTGTTTCTTGAACCTAAGTTCTCTGCTATGGTCCCCTTTAGTTGTTATGCTTCCTTCCATCATCTAGTCCGTGTTCCGGTGGGTCTATTCGAGATGTTTGAACAAAAATAAGAAAGAAATGAAACTGGAGAATCAAGTGGTGAGTTTCATGTTTCAGACCAAGAATGAGCATTATAAGAGCAGTAAGAAGAATGGGTTTTCGAATTTGTTTTGTTTGGGTTTGGTTTCTAGTATACATGGACAAAATTGATGTTGCTGCCATTGATGTTCAGAATAGGTTAGTCTTGGCTCGTATTTGTAAGGTTTTGTTTATCCGAGAAACAACCAAGGAATGTGAACTGTAGTCGTCGATTACTGTGGGTTGAGTGGAGAGGATTTGAAATGAAAGGAAGTGTTTAGAAGATCTAGGAAGTTTAGTTGGATTTAGAGAGCAACTCCAAGCCGAGAACTCAAGGAAAAATGGATTGTTGTCGTCAGTTTTTGTTGATGAATGGTTGGATTATGGAAGTTTTAAGAGTCTGTGTGTTTAAGCAAAGTTGGGTCCTTACCCAATACGATTATTCAGCAAGACTTGAGTAATAAAAAAGAGGAAAAACCTAAAGCTTGTTGCCATCAAGTCTTGCAATCTAGTGGTCTTTTTATGGGTATTCTATTTATCGCTAAATATTAAGTTGTCCATGAAGATTTCGGGTATACAGTTGGATAATGGTTGGAATTAGAAAAAACCGAATTTAGGTGCTTTATTGCATGCATGTCTGAAGAATATTTTCAATTATTGAAATTCCTTGGTGTCCAAACTACCTTGGTCTATAAATAGTGAAGTTTAGTATTTTTACAAACTTATCATGAGCCAGGAAAACTTCATATTTGTTGTTTATGGTGTAGCCTACTAATAGTATTCTCGTAATACTATCTTGGAGAGGAGAGTATCCTAATTATGCGAAATCTTTTATGTCTGCTAGTTTAAAGACTTCTTTGGGATCAAGAAGCGTCTACTAGTACCGTTGGTGGGAAAATAAAATTGCATTGTTATTTAGTTTTCGATTATTGATTTGATTGACTTAATGGTTTGTTAACTCTTGATTTCACCTTGTTTGATTATTCTTGGAGCATTCTCTTCTAACATAAGGTCACTCAAACTAGGTCAAGCGATTAAGATAGTTCAGTTCCGTGTTTCAATCTGACATTGGCTGGTGATCATCCATTGTTAATAGTCTTCGTTCTGTGCGTTATCGATCATAAGTCGAAGTCAAGTTTGTTATTGTGTAGGTACAAAAGACTTTTGAAGATTTTTCTTATTGGTTTCGGCTGGGATCCTACTAGATCTAGTTTATCTTTTGATAAATTTGTTATTGCTAATCGTATTTAGATCGACAAGCTATCATTTGGTGGTACTCTTCGGTATCCGAATATGGTAGTTTTGTTTGACTCGATCTGGTTAACTTGTTAATCCGGATCTTAGAAGATCTAAAACCCGACAAAGGATTTCAATTGATTTTAAACAGAAAATCCTTTGTCACACTCAACATATATATCTCTGATTGATTTCCTAAGATAGAAAAGTGGTTACCAAACATATTAGTCCTTTACTGTTTGGAAGACGATCGAAAGGGTTGAGTGCTTGAAGTCAGCAGAGATGCGGAAATAACTTAAGATAGTGGACTCTATCTTAGGATTCATGTGTATTGGCCAGATTGGTTGTAGGCGCTGGGATACTAAGAAAACTAGGTAACTATGTGTGACATAACGGAAAATATACGCCTGGCGCGTAGGCCATAACTTCCCCTATGCGCCATGATGATGCTACTTACCGGGCCTTAAAACTAGGCAAATGCACATTCATTTTCCCTTGCAAGCATGCTCGTGGAGCATGATACAGCTAAATTATCTTCCACAACGTTCCAACTTACCCTTGTTCCGCAAAGGGTTTATTAAGAAAATAAAAACTTTCATAAAATGGCAAAAACGTCCTTTTGAGACCCTAAACGATGGAATTTGGTTAAAATTACAAGACCGTGATACGAAGATCACGTCTTGATTGTTGGAATGTTTCCAATCAATTTAGACCCGTCTTGAGCTAAATTACGACAATCGGGTTTTTAAGCTCCAAATAGGCTATAACTTGCTCATCTGCATCAACTTGTCTCATCAAGTGCGTCCACAATCATCTCCTGTCTTGAGCTACCGATCCAGATGATATGAGAGGCCAATGTGCCGCAATCATCTCCCATATAAATGATATGAGCGACAAAGTGCAGGACCAGAAATGCTGCAACTCATTGTGGCTTCCTACGTAGCCTTCCCTACTCTAAAGGGATCAAGCACATATCGTAGTTCATTCTCGAAGGGACATCAACTTAATCCAAACTCGTTTGCAAGGCCGTGTCCTAGCAATAATGGTAATGCCCTAGTCCGTATAGGCCGTTCCATCAAGATGCACAATGATTGTGCATTATCGGGTCCGCAACATGGCATAGTGATGCCTTCGCATCATATGCCCCATTGGCAAGGCTACGGAGCTATAAATGAGTCTTATGCATCATTTATACCCTTCTGGATAAGATATGAAGCTTACTTGGTTCATGGTCCGGATATGCACCTTCAACCAACTACCCCTCCCTATATATGTTAACTTGCAATTTCTACAACTTAGAAAAGGGGAGCAGATTGACATGCATGATTCACTATTCATGGCCGCTGCCATGTATTTCTGAATAACCGGCAATAATTGCTGAGTTTTGTTCTGTAATGCACAATGATTGCGCACCGCTCGTTCTGTCTGCTGCACAATGATTGCGCACCGCTCGTTTTGTCTGCTGCACAATGATTGCGCACCACTCATTTTGTCTATTGCACAGTGATTGCGCACCACTCGTTATGACTATTGCACAATGATTGCGCGACATTCTCTCTGGCGTATTGCACAATGATTGTGCAATATTCTCCCGGCCAGTCCTCTCTGGCCTGATGCACAATGATTGTGCAATATCCACTCGGCCAACACTCTCTGGCCTGATGCACAATGATTGTGAAATATTGGCTCTAGGTCAATGTTCCTCTTAACGCAACAGAAGCTTGAGATGAAGCTTCATCTCATTCCATGGCGCATCTTTGAGCATGCGCCATGCTAAAAATTCGGGGTGTTACACTAGGGGTTGTTTACTTGGTCTCAACTATACAAAGTTAGTGGTGTCTTTGTATAGCAGCTTAATTCCGAGAGTATTCAAAACTGGACTAAGTGGCGGGTTTTTTCTGCATTTGCGGCTTCCTCGTTAACAAAACCTTGTTGTGTGATTTTAATTTACTTTCCGCATTATAATTTGTTTAAGTTATAATATAATTAAAGTAATTTCACTTGTACGTTAATAATCCCAAACACTTGGGTTTGAACCACCCCGGCTACGATGTGGTCGGGTCACATACATTTTGTATCTGACCCCTTTTTATTTTTTTAACACTTATTTAACTAAAAAACCTGGCCCCTTCAAATCCCCCTAATTTCCCTGCTTTTTGAGAAAAAATAGGAAGTTACAAAAAGAAAAAAAGTTAAACAGTTAGGTAATAAAACAGTTTTTCAAGATTTTTCTTATTTTGTAGGACGTGTCAGCATTTAAAGACATCGCAGCCGCACCAGATTTGTACCTATAGTTAAGGTTCGGTTTCGAACTATTAATAGCTGTATACCAAGTGTATACCTTGTGGTTGTTATCTTCTTGATATTTTCTGTCTATAGTAGACCACGCAAGGTATCTGACTTATAGGTTGATATCGAAAATATTGTGGCGTACTGGGTACCCCCGTCATTTCACATTCCTTTAGAATTCTCTTATTAGTTGTAGATATCGAAAAATATACGAGGGTTAGTCGGGTAATATGACTTGTTCGACTGGAAGGACGGAAGTATGATGACTAACAATCCTTTCATAAACTAAGGTGATGGTCTTTCAAATACTGCTTTAGTCGTAGATAAAAAGATAGGTTTGGTCTAGGGATGAAATCCAAAATAGATGAGATTAAAGTTTATCAGTTGCAGATGAATAAACTCTAAGAGATAGAGTTGCGATGAAGTTTTTATTTTTTTAGCTATATTGTTGTTTTTTAAAATGACAGATCATTGGCCTATTTATATCTCTTCAAAACTTTAGTCTCTAGTCGGTGGGATAACGATAAGGAGAGAGGATTACACCTTCTCCTTAATCCCAGGAATAGTTAAGGATAGATCGACCATTGAGTTTATCCTCCTTTGCAGCCGATTCCCTTACGACCGGTTATTCTCTTTTTGCGTAGGTAGGTTGATTCCCACATATTTTCGTAAACCGCCAGACCAAAACCCTAAGTTTATCCCCACATTGGTGACGTGACCATCCCTGTGTGTGAATGGCATGTTGACATTCTCTGAGTTTGTCACAATTTTATATGAAATAATTTATATGTTTTATGTGGAAGCTATCCAGAGTCATGTGAAGAGCTTCGAAAGGCTTTGTGTAGTCGTGTGTGCCGTGTAGAGAGCACAAGCTTGGTCGATGCCTATCATGACCTAATTATGGATGTTCTTCTTTAAGTGAATTGAATGCAGAGCCGAATTTGTGAAGAGACTCGTGGAAAGGTGGGGCCCGAGGAGGCTCTATGACCTCAAGGTGGTCGAACGTTGACCTTTCATGGCCATCCGTGCATAACTAAGGCAAGAAATACGACTAGATGTCATCGACCTTTCATTGTACTGCGAAGGCATCACCAACCTCTTATGGTGGTCGTCTGTGCACAACGTAGGCAAGCGGTACGACTGAGGTGTCATAAACCTTTCATCGTACTGCGGAGGTATCATCAACCTCTAGCAGTGGCCATCCATGCACAACGGAGGCAAGCAGTATGACTGAGGTTTCATTACCCTTTCATCGTACTGCAGAGGTATCATCAACCTCCACGAGTGGCCATCCGTGTACAACGGAGGAAATCAGTACGACTAAATTGTCATCAACCTTTTATTGTACTGTGGAGGTATGATCAACCTCTAGTAGTGGCCATCCGTACACAGTGGAGGCGAGCAGTATGACTGAGGTGTCATCAACCTATTACCGCGTTGTGGAGGTGTCGGTCCTGGCAAGGCGCTATGGAGATGCATAACACTCGTGATTGTATCTTTGACGGACCAAAAAAATTGGGCGCGCAGGCCATAACGCCCCCCCCCCCCTCCCGATGCGCCATAATGATACTATAAACCGGGCCTTAACACCAGGCAAATGCACGCTCATTTTCCCTTGCAAGCATGGTCGTGAAGCATAATGCGGATAACTTAGATTCCACAATATTCCAACTTACCCTTGTTCTGCAAAGGTTTTAAAGCCATTGAGGCTATGGCCTAAGCATCTTGCATGCATCACTAGCTTCCGGGTCTTGTATAGACATATATAAGGCATTCCTTAGACTTATGCATAGGCCATTGGGGGCCTAATACCCCCTCTTCACTTAGCTTAGGAATTGCTGAAAGCATGCACTTATCTCTCTCGTGCCAAGGGTGCATCAATAAAGCTCATGCCATACTTTCCTTTAGGCTTACGCAAGCTTCACTAACTTGCATATTGATGTAGCTTACTTTCGAGGCCATGCCTAACGCGCCATTGGTACATGCCTAAGTCGAACGCCTTGATAGGAAGTATGAGCATCGAAGGAATGAAATGTAACTTGCCTCATCAAGTTTGTCCACAATCATCCCTTGCATCGAACTGCCGATTCATATGATATGAGAGGCCAGTATGCCACAATCATCTCTAAATTAGATGATATGAGCGACAAAGTGCTGGAACGGGAATGCTGCAACTCATTTCGGCTGCCTACACACCCTTCCCTACTCTAAAGGGATCAAGCACAAACCATAGTTCATCCGTCGAAGGGACAGAAACTTAGGCCAACTCGGTTGTAAGGCCGTGGCCAAGCAATAATGGTGATGGCCTAGTCTGTGTAGGTCGTTCCATCAAAATGCATCCAAGTGATGCATATTTGGTCCACGGCATGGCATAGTGATGCCCATGCTTAATATGCTTCATTGGCAAGGCTACACAACTATAAATGAGGCATAAGCATCGTTTATACTCTTTCGGCTAAGCTCCTATGAAGCTTACTTGGTGCATGGTCCGCATATGCACCTTCAACCAACTACCTCTCCCTATAGCTTTAAAGACATTTTTACAACTTATATTAGGGGAGCAAAAATCATTCATCAAGTCCCAAGGACATGATGGATGCTGATGGGTACCTAATATTGCATACATTCTTATCATTTTGTAGGTGTTTATGGTACTTTGTTGCACTAATTGCATGTATTTATGCCAAATTATGTATTTTATAGTTCTTGTTCGCTGCGAGCAAAATGTGTGGCAATTGTCCTGACTTTTGTTTTGTAATGTTAGGGGAATAAAAAGAATGGTCTGAGCATGTGCTATGAAGGAAGTGGAGCCACAATGTCATGTCAAGCTAGATACAAACTCGATGTTAAGCAGATGCGTGTAGTGGAGAAGGCAGCCAGGGTGCCAACATACTTGTGAAGCTAATGGATCTACTAGTGGATGAGAAGCTCAAGAAGAAGAATTATCTAATCATGAAATGAAGTAATGGGTCGAAATCCAAGTGATACCCATGTTTGGAGTTAAAGAAATGAAGTCAGGTCCAAGTTCCATTCTCATATACCAAAAACAGGAATTCATGTACAACACCCAAACATACCCTTAATCCATCTTTCATTTCACTTTCTCCTACAAAGCCGACAATCCCCTCTCTATCATCTGAGAAGCAGAGACAACCCTAAATCTACCAGTATTATCTCTTTCTATCCCTATTTCGGTTCATATCAAATCAATTTGTCCATCGTTCTTGACATTTTCATCTCTCTCTACTGCGAATCACCCTTTCTCTCATCATTCACCATCCATTTCAGTCATAACCCTAGGCTATGAAATACAAAATTAGGTCGTCTGATGAATGCTTTTAAAAAGTGACAGAATTGAAAGCTAAAGGTCTGAATTCATTTCCCCTTTCAAACACCAACAAATCCAGCAAGGAAGTGACAAGGTTAGGGTGGCTGTTCATAATTAAGTTTATCCACAAATTGGGTTAGTCAAAGACAAGGTCAGGCGTGATAAGGTAGGTCTGAATTTTCAGTTCTCTACAACATCAACATCAGTCAAATGGGTGAAGATAGTGCAGTGGCGGTACATGAATGAAGAGTCTTACAAAGTGGTGAGTTTCGAGAACAAATCCCAAGAATTTTATATTGTTTTTGTTGATATTAGGGATTGAGAAAAGGGGGAGAAATCTATGTATAAAAGGAGGGGTTATGTTGTGTATTGGTATGCAGGGAGTGAGGAGTAGGAGTAGAAATCAGTTCCCATTCCTTGTTTCCATCTCTTGCTTGTGTTTGTGAGTGACTTAGTAGAAATCAGCTGAATAAAGAAGTGATTGGGTCAATCAGTTTATCAATTTCACAACTTCATATTCTTTCTGGTTCCACAATAGTTATGTTCTAACTTTCTTAGCTAGGGCATAGATGAAGCCCTTGATTTACTGCCAGATTATTCATGTTCTCGACATTGTTCCTGCTGTGTTTCATTGAGTAAGAATGGTTTCAACCTAGAGCTGCCATTTATAACTTTCACTTAGTATGTCAGACATCCTAAGTTGTTAGAGTAATTATATCTTGTAGCGTCAACTTGTGCTTACATGATCTATTCTAATCTGTGATTAGTTGTGCTGTCGAAAGACAACTAATGCTAGAGATTGATACTTCTAGTTGATGTTAAACCATATATATTGTGAATTTATTCCTTATTGAATAAGCAAGAGACTTGTATCTTTATCGCTGTTCTCCATAAGGGAAAATGAACCTTGTCGACAACTGGATTTTCTACTAGAGTTTAAGTGGTGGATTCAATTGTCCTAGTGCACTTTACTTGTGTGTTTAAATACTTTATTTCTGTATTCCTGTTTGTATTTCCGCATCCATATTTCTATTTCAATTTTCTAGTTTGATCTATGCCAGCATCTTGCCGTTTCGACACACAAACTCCCCGTTATTAGTTCTTGTTCGAATCAGTATTAGTTAGGCTTGGAAATTCATCTTCACACCAACCAAGTCCCTGTGGGAACGATCCGTGCTTACTGTATTCTACATTGTAGACACCGGATACTTGCGGATAGTATAATTGTAGGTATCTTTTCCTAGCCTACCAAGTTTTTGGCGCCGCTGCCTGGGACTCGGTAGCGGTGTAGCTGAAGTTCTGCCTTTCACTTTACTGATCTATTTGTTATCGTTTGTATATATGTGTTAGATCATTGCTTCCTGTTAGATTAATGTTACTTGTAGTTTAATTTTTCAGTCTTCTGCATCATCATATAGCTTTTATTTTGTTCCATTTTCTATTATTACATTCTGTAGCATTGACATCTTGTCATTACACTTTGTAACTTACCATTTGTTCATCCTGCATCTCATGTTGTAGCTTAGTAGCATATTCAGTTTGTAGTTCACTTGCATCTGTAACTTTGCTGTCGTATCATAGCTGAAGTGAGTCCATTTGTATATAATCTGCATCCTGGTATTAGCTTTTGATTTTTAGTTACATATCATAACTGCATCTTGTTTTTAGGTTAGCTGCATCCTTGTTCTATATTTATATAGGTTCAGTCAATGTAAGTTAGTCTCATTTAGTTGTCTTTACTTTGCTGGCTGTAGTTAAGTTCTATATAAACTTGTTTAGTTTTTAGTCATTAGTATAACTTAGGTTTTTAACTCCATCTTTGATATCATTTTCATTTTAGTTTTAGGTAAAAGTTTCGATCTTTGTTAGCCGTAGTTTGTAAGCTTCAATCATTCCTTATTCAATCATTTATCTACATCTTTGTAATTTTCTCTTTCAGTCTTTTTGCATTCTGTTTTATTGCATTGTCATAGCTGCATTTAGTTAAGTTTCTTTCAATTTTTGCCTGCATATTTATATTCCTGTAGCTCTAGTCATTTTATTTCAGTCAGTTTCATCTGCATCTTAGTTGTAGCTCTAATTCCAGTAACATACCTGCTTTCTTTCAGTCCTTTTTGTTAGTTAGTAAAGTTTTGCATCATTGTCTTGTAGCATAAGCTAGTAGCATCCCGCAATTTAGCTAGTAAATCTGTTAAGTCCCCGTTTGTATTTTTTTTTAGTATAAAGATCATATCCATCTGTAGATATCCATTAGCAAGTTGAGTCATATAGGGTTGTAATATTTAGCTGTTCTTTGGCACTTTGTTAACACCTGCTAGTTAATCTGGCAACGCTTAATTTGTCACATCTCAGCAGCACCACAATCTCCATCCTGAAATTTCCGAACTCTCCGTTGTGCTGACTGAATCTTGGGCAGTAATAAGTGTTACATAGTTGTTGTTGTGGTTCAAGAAGTTTTTCTTTCGCTTGTGTTAGCATAATTCGAATTTTTCAGTTTTCTTTCATATTAAATCACATCTGTAGGTTAAGCATCCGTGGAAAGAGTCATCTAGTTTGTTAGTGAACTACCGGTTAGAATTTTCATGACATTTGTATTATATTAAAGCATCCCTCCATCTCATATTTGTAAAAATAAGTATAATCCATTGTGCTAGCTAATCCCTGAGTAGTGTTAGTTGTTGAGAAGTTGTTGTTTCTTTGTGAAAGTTCTTCTGTTGTACTGCGATAGCTAATTTAGATTTTGCTTAGGAGAATCTGTAATCTGTATCTGTAGGTAAGTGTTTGTATAAAGTAATTGTAGTGATCTAGCTTCATTAGTTAAACTATTAGTTAAAAATCTCATCATCCTGTAAAATATCATCTCACTCATTCTTGCATTTCAGCTGTTTTCTTTTCCCATTTGCGGCATGTCTATATCGGCGTTGTGTGTTAATTCCATTATGTCCTGTCCAGATCATTCAACTAGAGATAGCTTAGTTTTTCAGTTAATACATCACTGTGGTTCATAATTTTTGTATTGCTACTCTAGTTTGTGGTAACTTTCATTGTTTGCTTGCTTTATTTGCATACTTCTGGGTACTGAAATCTGTGTTGAGCTGTCAGGTGCTTACAATACTATCGCGCAAATGAAAGGCTAGGGGAAAGAGGAGCGAGACAACCTGTTGGTTGTGCCTAAACACGGTCTTGTACCGGCGGTATCGTTCCTCAAATTTAATATTTTTGTCTTGAATGATACACCATCTTGCATGCAAACTGAACTAGTTGCTAAGCATTGTCAAACCCCTGCCACATATAACATCTTTGTGTATGATCCTGTGACAGTTGGGTAACCTATTTGCTAGCTGAAGTTGTTATTTCACCGTGCTTATCTTAATCTCTGCAAAATACTATGTTTTTGTGCTTGCACAATCTTGATAATCATTCGCATAAACCCTGAGTTTTTGACTTGTGTATGTGTTGTTTGAATGGGTGTTATAACATGTTAAATGGTATGTCTGTTAGGCTATGATTGTGAATTTTCGAGACCAGACCAATCGTCTAGTTAGAATTCAGCGAGAGGACGTAGTTGAAATTCCTGTGTCTGTCGAAGAAAGACCTGACCAACCTGAGACAATGGGTGAAGAGTTAATCCCACCCCGCAGTCTCAAGGACTATATGTACCCCACAAGGGCAAGCCAACCCTCTTGTATTGTTCTACCAGAAACTGCTGGTGATTTTGAGTTAAAGGCGAGCACGATACATATGCTCCATTTGTTTCGAGGGGTCGATGTTGAAAACCCCTATCGCCATGTGAGAGAGTTTGAAGAGATTTGTGGGACTTTACGTTTCACTAAAATGCTGGAAGAGTCCCTCAAATTGAGATTATTTCCTTTCTCTTTGAAGGAAAATGCTAAGTCTTGGCTATATTGTTAGAGCATTGCTCGGTCGAACTCGCATGCGTTGCTATCTCAAGCATGTTTTCCAATATTAGTGATCAAAACTATAAGTCTTGATTACTAGCCTATTAAAGCTAAGGTCTTGGATTAGGATAGAAAGTGTAGTTGAGCTCAAGACTCCATGGCAATCATCATACAAGACGAAGGACTACTCAAGGAACTGGTGGATCTTCATCGACTAAAAGGTATGTGGAGACTTGAACTTATCTATCACTCAAAAGTCTATTTACTCTATCTCCTACTCTTGAGACAAAAGTCGTTTTGATATATAGACTTTCATTATACACATTTGCTATTTCGAGCCGAGTTTATCTCGCCTATCTATTTCTCGAAATGTGTGTTGGTAAGCTTTCGCTTTAGCCGAATTTATCTTTACCAAGTGACGAAAGTCATGTTATGTTTCAATCACTTTGAAAATTGCTCTGACGAAAAATGGTCTGTGAATAACGGCTATATAACGTTCTCTGAGAATGTTTCAATGATTGAAATGAGAGTTTAGATTACATAACCATTGGTAGGATATAAGCATTGTTGTGGAAACACATATATGTATAAGTCCTTATTCCTTGAACCAAAGTTTGCGAACTTTGTTTATCAAGAGAAATGGAAGTGGCGTGAGCCAAGTCCGCGAACTTGCGGAACTTCTCGGCCCGAGATTTTATGCCGGAGTTTGTGTACTCCTTCCATGAGCTTAAGTCTGCGAACCCAATCCGCGAACTTGAGCAGGTTATATCTAAAGTCGGTTGATCTTGAATTAATGTTTAAATAAACTAAGGAATGCTTTTGCAAACCGTGGCTATAAATTTTATGAACCGATTCGAGTGAATCAAACCGATTTTGCTTCAATTGTGTCTTGTGCAGTTACATAAGATTTCCTTGCAATTGAACAACTCTCTAACTAGTTCATATGAGTCATTTGAACTAGTTACGGTGAAGAAGAATAAGGTTGATATGAGAGTAATCATATGGCTAACCTTTTGGTTAACTTGTTGAACCAACATATGTTAATGTTTGGGTACGGTTCATAAACCCAAAATTGGACATTTCATTTGTGTGTGACAAGCTAAGTTTTCGATCTAACGGTTGAGAAATATTAGCTTGAATCTAATCAGGTTTTCATCTAACGGTGAATATTGAATGCTTTGTTACTAAGCTAACATTGATTGCAAACCCTGATTTGAAAGTGTATATAAGGGAGAACTCTAGCAACTGGGAAACCTAATCCCCACACATTCTGTGTGATACTAGTTGTGCTAAGCTAGAGTCGATTCTCCTTTAATATTTGATTTCTTCTTCTAAACTAGGTTAACGACTTAAAGACTTCATTGGGATTGTGAAGCCAGACCGATACTACTGTTATCGTAGTTGTGTGATCTGATCTTGCATCGTCTATCGTACGAGTACAATTGAAATAATTGGCTTGACATTTTATATCTCCGATAGGCAAGATAGAAAATTAATCACAAACAAACTTCATCTCGTCGTTTGTGATTCCGCAATATTTTTTTCGCTACGTCGATTAAGATTATTGTGAGGTGATTGATAATACTGTTAGAGCATAGCTCGTTCGACCTCGCATGCGTTGCTATCTCAAGCATGTTTGTCAATGTTAGTGATGAAAACTATAAGTCTTGATTTCTAGCCTACATAGCTAAGTTTCGGACTAGGATAGAAAAGTGTAGTTGAGCTCAAGGACTTCATGGAAATTCATCATTCAACGACGAAGATCTACTCAAGGAACCGTGGAACTTCATCAACAAAAAGGTATGTGGAGACTTGAACTTATTTATCACTCAAAAGTCTATCTCTTCTATCTCCTACTTCTTATGAGACAAAAGTCGTATGCTATATAGACTGAATCATACACATTTGATATTTCGAGCCGAGTATATCTCGCCTATCTATATCTCGAAATCATGTGTTGGTAAAGCGTTTCGCTTTGATCAAGTTTATCTTCACCTAGTGACGAAAGTCATGAAAAATTTCTATTACTTTGAGAATTGCTCTGACGAGAAACGGTCTGTGAATAACGGCTATATAACGTCCTCTGAGAATGTCTCAATGATTTGAATGAGAGTTTAGATTACATAACCATGTATTCCTTAATCCGAAGTTTTCGAACTTTGTTGATTGAGAGAAACCGGAGGAATTGGCTTTGCCAAGTCCGCAGACTCAGTCCGCGAACTGTCGGAAGTTCTCTGTAGATGGGGAAAAACGATTTGCTGGTTTTTAAGGAATTGAGGAGACGAACGTACGGAGGAGACTCCTCAAACCGAGCAAAATGTTAAACCTCACACAGATGCACCGCTGCAAAGGGGTTGCTTTAGATTCGAGAGATCAATCTGTAGTACTCCGGCCTAAATCAAGACAATGACTGTTCCAGAGTAAATTCTGTCACAAGAGAGGATGGGTTGATCTGTAGGAGGGAAGCTAGGAAATGTGTGGAATCAATGGTAATCAAAGATTGTGGGTGTATGAATTCTGAATATGATAAGCTCTGAATGATTGAAATTGCTCAATTGAGAGTAGTTGCTCAATTGATGAGTTGATGATCTCGTGTTGTCTATGAGACGTGAGATTGATGATACTGTTGACGCTGATGATTCAATCATGATTCAGAGACTTATTTATATTGCTGGAATTTTAGACACCATGACCCCATGAAGTGTGACAGTTGATGGAATCAAGGAGTGGGGAAGTGGAGATCGTGTTTGAAACTAGTTGCTCAACATGTGGAGACTTGGTCGATTTTCCACCCACTACCTCGTGAATTCCTTCAACTGATTGCACAACTTGCTCACATTCCATCGTGTGTTTAAACACATGTGCCGTAGACCACCAGAAAAAAACCCTAAGTGATATCCCCCCAAAGTGACACGATTGACGTCTCGTGGTATGTTAGTCAATTAATGACTTCATGGTTTGATGGGACGATGAGTCCATGTAGTTGCTGAATTGAACATGATGTTCTGAAACTCATGAATTGAACATGTCATGAGACAGAGGTATATTTCTTACGATGAAGTGAGCGAGTATTCCTCATTCGATGGATCGTTGAATATTGATTGTTGAACCAATATTCCTTGGTTTGAGCAAATATTTATCATCTGAGCAAGTGTTGCTCATGTGATGAATCGCTGAATATTTGATCGTCTGAGCATGTGTTGCTCATCTGATGGATTATTGGCAGCGTACCAAAAATATTAATTAGAATACTGGTCGTTGAACCGAGCATAATTAATAAAATTATTAAGGTTGGAATCTGGAATAATGATCCTTGGATTCAGAAACCCTAATTTGATCAATTGATGATGAATTCATGGTTCGTCTGAAGTTTATCCATGGGACGAAGGAGGGAGCAACTACATGGGACCGTGGATCAACCATGTAGTGTCCATATGCTCACGTGAGCAAATACAAAGAACTCCTGAATAGTTGACGATTTGTTGGTGAAAGAATGATTAAATGCTGGTTTAATCATTTATTCGAAAATGCTCGTCTGAGCCTTAGGTGAGAAAACCTAATTAATTATGACAGAGTGAGGGACCGACCATGAGGTCATGAAACCGGCCCTGGGTAGTCACGTGACCGCCTGATGATCACTTCATGAAAATCCAAAGTGTTTGGAAGAGTCTTGGACCTAATACGTGCAATTGTGCAAATTAGGTCAAAACTGTGAAAATTGATGGGACCGGCTTCTGTAAGCCAAAGAGCCAATATTGGTCGATCAAGATATCATGCTCATGTCCCAAGACATCCGTGTCTCAGTTCTGAGAATTTTGATATTTTCTGACGTGCAGTTGAGCGTCCATTCGAGAAAATATGCCAAAATTAGGGTTTCGCTGAAACTGAGGAAAACACCATGAGATGATGGAAAATAATTATAAAATAAAGGAATGAGGAGGCGTGGGACCGTGAAACCAAGGTATGGTCGTCCAGTCGTGACCACGGTCCCGTGGTGCCTTTCCCTTAATTTTATAATATTTTTCATGATCTTATGAAAATATCATGGATTTAAAGAGTTTTGATGAATTTAGGGAGTTTCCCTGAAGTGAAGGAATTTTCATGAGTTCAAGGAAGCAAAAATATTAAAATAATAAAAACAAGGGCGTGTGGGGCCGTGGGAGGCATGGCTGGCCGGCTAGGGCCCGGTCCCACAAGTTTCCATAATTTTATATATATTTTTAATGTATTTTTCATGATTTGAGGGGATTTTTCCTAATTTGAGAGAAATACCATGAAATCAAGGAATTTGATAAATTCAAGGAAAATAAAATAAATAATAATAAAATAAAGGGGCGTGTGGGACCGGCTAGGGCATGGCCGGCCGGCTAGGGCCCGGTCCCACGAGTTTTTCATAATTTTATATTATTTATTTCCTAATTTTTGCAAAATACCATGAAATCAAGGAGTTTTTTCATGAAATCAGAGAAATAATAATAATAATAATAAATAATGAGGAACCATAAGGTGTGGGGCCGGATGGGACCAAGGCATGGCCGGTTGGCCAATGATCACCCCCCACACCATTTTTCCTTAAATTTATATTATTTTCATGGGTTTATGAAAACACCATGAAGCCGAGGAGTTTCCTCGAGACGAAGGAGATTTGATAAAATGAGAGAATTTTCATCAAATCATGGAAAATAATAAAAATGCATTAAAAATATAAAACTTGCGTGGGATTGACCACGACACGGTCGGTCGATTGTGTGTCCGTGCTCCCAGTACCCTGGTCAATACTTTTAATTATTTATTATTTTCTTCCATATTTTGCATATGTTCATCGTTTCGTTGTATTTTGAAATACTCGTTCGTGCGCTGACTGTTAGTGTATCGTCGTTGAATACACCTTCACCATTTGAATCGGGGCTTACTTAGAGGTAGCTCAGACGCCCGGTTGTTGATTATGTATTATTAATTTATGAAATTCCTTGGAGAATAATTCATGAAACTGAGTAATAAAATAAATAGAGATTTACTATTAATTCATAGGATCAGCTGAGGATTCGACTACGAATACTTAATCGATCATTACCATTCCATGGGATCGTAGTTTCGACCATGGAGTAATCAAGATTTATCTATTACCATTTATGAGACCAGTTGTGGATTCGATCATGAAATCGGAGTAATGAGATAATATAGTTGTTTCATTGCTATTCTATGATATCAAGCCGTGGATTCGATCATAGAATCAGAACAATTGTTTATTGCCATTTCATGGGATCATGTCGTGGATTCGACCATAAAATAGGAGCAATTGTCATTGCCATTCCATGGGATCAGGCCGTGGATTCGACCATGGAATAGGAGCAATGATAGATTACTCTGGGAATTCAGTAGTGAATGTCACGGATGAATCCAAGAACTTCAGGAATAATTAACTTTGTGGCTCTATACTAGCAGAGCAAGCTATCTAGGAGCATTAATTATCCCGATATGAGCTTGCCGGTAAGTCATATCCTTTATATAGTCAGGGTAAACTCGTTGTTTGTTCCTGAAGACGTTATCGCTCTATACTAGCAGAACAAGATGTCTAGGAGCCGTCCATATCGTGATACTATATAGAAATAATCACTGAAAGGGTTCAGTATTCATAAAATATGTCATTATCCAGCTGTGAGACTACATATTTGCATGTACTCTGAGAGAAAGTATCCTCAGTCAGAGAATTCGATGAGAAACCCGCGTCTCAATACTCACGTATGATTGCTGGATCAGAGGTTCGTATAATTATGGGTTTACGATTTTACCCTTTGTCGAAAATCCACCATCTACATTAAGTCCCCTGCTTAGTGAGGAAAGCCGTGTTCCTCACTCAGCATTGAATGGTGATTTTCCGGTCATAAACAATATAAGTAATTGAACTTAGTCGTAAGTTAAGACGTTACCGGATTTCGATTGTACGAGTAAACCAGGACTTGAATGAAGGTCTCAATGGCATGATAGAGCGTCGTTTGATGGACATAAATTGGTGTGAAACTGCTGGTTTGGACGACGAGTCCATGGTCGGTTAGGATTCGCGGGTCTGGCCCAATAAGGAAATCCTTAGAAAATTAGGTTTTGGAAATAAAAATTAATATAAAAGGGATTAATCCTTTTTTTTTATTCCTCCACGACCAGTTCTCCATCACGCCCTCACCTTCACGGACAGGAGAAAATTTCCTCAACTCAACGCCGCTGCCGGCCAAATTCCGGCCAACTCGCCCAGGTGTTTTTTTTTTTTTGATGTCCATGAGTATCATGGGTTTTTCATGATTTGATCATGATGAAGTTATATACATGTGTGTATATTAGTGTGAGTTTTATGAAAAAACCCTCGTTTTTGAAAATGTATGTTCGTTCGATCGTTAGTTTTGAAAACTAACTATAATCCTTGATTTAGGAGAGATTTTTTTTTATTATATGAACATAGGTCCAGTGATAAAACTTAGTGTATGAGCTTTCACGTGTACCATGGTTTTATCATAAAAGGAGTAAATTTTCACGAAATCGAAATAATCCTTCGTTTTAAAGACAAATTACGACGACTCGAAGGAAAATTCATATGATGAACTTGTGTCCAGTGATAAAATTTTGCTTATGAGCTTTCATGTAAATACAAAACTTTATCATATGTATGAGATGCGAGCTTTCACAATATTTTTGAAATAATCCTTCGTTTTAAAGACAAATAACGACGATACGAAGGAAAAAAGAAAAGTTTTTTTTTATATGCAGCCGTGACATATATTGTGCAAAATATGATGGTATATTTTATTTGAATGAATTTGTTTTCATTAGATAAAAATCCTTGAGAATTCATGTATGCAAGTTGCATTAATTGCTGTTTTGAAAAAATCAAAACGTGTGTTTTGAGGAACATCCGTAGATAGACAATATATTTATGATGAAATATTTTATTGTTATAAACTTCATAGGTCAGTTGTGTGAATGTTCACATTATGAAAATTGTGTTCGCGATTTCATGAAAATCAGTTTCGGAAATTAATAAAGTGTCGTTCATTATCGCAGGTTTTAGGAAACGAACTAACTTTATCGTGTTAACTCTTACGGCATAACTACTACCATTAGTAGAATTGTAAAGAGGTAAGAGTTCAGAGTTACCATTTTTGCTTGTATTTCCTTGATTTATATCTGGACGGCATACTGAAGTACAATGTAGTGTGAACCTTTTCAGCTACTCAGCAAAGATGACCAATTCCCAAGCTGACGACGCCTCGAGGGAAGAGATGTGTGTTGATGATGATATCTCTAGAGATGATACATGCATGGATGAAACTTCTTTTGGGGGAGACGAAGACGAAACCCCTGGGATTAAGAATGTCCCGAACATAGATGATGCATTCTTTGAAAAAGATATTCCAGGAGCCGAGCAACATTTGAAATCCCCAGTGTATCGTCTTTTGATAAATCCCAGAATTGTTACTCTGAAGAAATTGGTAACTCCTAAGACAGTGATTTGATTCTGTCTTGAACGAGGGATCTTCACCTCATCAATCATAGAGTTTAAGCTTTCTCGACGACCTTTGGAGAAATTTGCCGGCTGGGCGAGGCATATGTTGGGTTTTCCTCATGTGAGGACTATGTTCGATCAGGCGCAGGTGACTAGAGCTATTCAAGCTTCTGGAGAGTTGTTCATTTATCATGACGCAAGTGGTATTGTAGCTCTGTTTGCTCTCTGGTGCATTCCCACTCACACTTTCATATGTAGATGGGGAGAGTTTACCATTACCTTGGAAGACGTGGCAGCTCTGATGCATCTCCCAATCACGGGCAATCTTCCTGGGGATCTTTCAGATGAGGAGACCGCCGTTTCTCATGTCTTGACAGCTGCAATGGAGAAAGAGAATAAGGCTGGTAGTAAAGGATGATATGCTTCCTGGTTGACACACTGGTGGCCCAAAGATGAGGTTTCTGATAAACCCATCGACGGTATGTTACCCATTGTTGCTTTCTTATGTTTATGGTTGTCCAAAGACGTTTTTGAAGACAGTGGAAACTTGTTGAAGCCTTTTGTGATTCCCTTTGCTATTAAGATGGCTCAAGGTGAGCAAATTACGATAGGTAGTTTATTCTTAGGCTCCTTGTATTACAACATGGACTCCTTGATTATAGACTCCAGTGTGTCGAACGGATCTATGAAGATTGAGTGTTATGCCAACACGATATTTCTTCAAGCTTTGATGTGGGAGCACTTTAAGAATTATGCACCTATTCCACGTAATGTTCTGCAAGGACCGAATACTGATGCGCGCCATACTTTCCCTGAGAAAGATAATGCTAGGATCATGCGTTGGTCCACAAAGCAGCCTCGTTCTAAAATACGCTTCATGGATGTGTTAGATAAAAAATCTGAGTTCATTTTTTGCCCGTGGGTGTCAGTCCTGATTATGTTTCTCAGCCGATGACTTTCAATACTGGAGAAAGCACGAGTTTGACGTCTGGTGCGCATCTGAGTGATTGCGAAAGATCTTTCATGTTGAGTTGCACTCTGGTCATTTGCTATCAGCCACGTTTGGAGAGCTTTCAGTGGAGGAGTATAATATTGATATAGCAGCTCGAAAAATGGGTATGGATCAGTGTGTTCCAACCATACGGAGAAGAAAGCCATCAGTTGAGCAACTCATGACTCATTTGGATCATACTCACGTGGAAGGGAGTAGCTACTGGTTTCCTGGTTCTGACAGATTCGCCTATGTAACCCCAGGTTATGTAGAATTCTGGGATCAACAACTTGGGCGTTTGCGTGGCTTTGTAAGATTTCCCAGACCTCCATTCAAGGATCTTCATTCGGCTGAGATGATTTCCAGTCGACCAAGATTGAAGTATCTTTCTGGTGATAAACGAAAGTCGTATCCAGGATGCTCTCAGGTATGTTTCTTCATATAATCTTCACGAAATTATAAGAACTGTATTCTGATTATATTACTGGATTTCACCACAGGACGGTCGTAATATACGACCTCGAATCGGTGTAGATTTCTCATAGACTGAGGCGGTTATTCATAGCGGAGAAGGCAGGCATAAAGGTTATAAGCTGTTACCCAATACCGTAAAGTCCCCAGTTGGTGCTTTGGTGAGTTTCCAGTATTTTCTTTGTTGTGACTCTTTCTCGCCCATATTATTAGGATCCTGAAACCGATATTGTTATTCCGTTGCAGAGTTTTGCTCCATCAAGTATTGATGGTCTTCGGTTCTCCGCCTTTGAGCAAGCAATTCCTGACTTGAGCGATGAAGAAGAAGCTGTAAGTATCTCTTCACATGTTCGATTATGATGCTTTATTGATGAAACGCTAATTGTTTGAGAATATGTCCAGGAGGATGTCGTTATGGAAATGGAGAGTGCTGCTACTTGACCGTCTCTTGAGAATAGAGACACAGGCGGTGCCAAGGATTTGGAGACGAATGAAAGTAATGATCCTCCCATCGTTGACACGAACAGTCCCAACTCCTTGAACGCTTTGGATACCTCTCAAGTAAGCATATACCTTGTACCTTCTTCA
The DNA here is from genome assembly GCF_003573695.1 of Papaver somniferum. NCBI lineage: Eukaryota > Viridiplantae > Streptophyta > Magnoliopsida > Ranunculales > Papaveraceae > Papaver > Papaver somniferum. The sequence goes on along the minus strand of NW_020624154.1, from coordinate 755,862 downwards.
TTGAAGTATAAAAGTGCTGATTTTTGAACGAATGAATGTGAATCCATGTGCGTATATGAAAACTTAGTCAAATTTCGTCGTCAGAAAATTCGGAACCCAGCTTTTAGTAAAATGCCGTAGAATCTTCGTCCGGAATCGGATTTTGATGATCTGCATGTGCAAATTCAAGCCCGGAAAATTTCCAAGCTTTAGTGAAGAAGATTTTTAAGTTTTGATCACGTTTAGATCCTGAAAAAGGCGAAACAGTAAACTTCCAGGACTTTTTCAGATTGCGCATCACTTGATATTTTGGCCACATCTACTTGCTCGTTCATCGGATTGTCATGAAATATTGACATGTCGTAGAGAACATCCATACAAAGAGAATGGTATATGTTCCATCCTAAAATTCCTTGTAGATTGCTCCCAGTTCGTCTCTTAGTACAGAGCAGAGTTCAGTTTCTTCAGACGGACTCATCGTAAAACGTGTTTTCATGACTTTTATGTTATTTGCTCGTGCCTTGAATGTATTATGATGAACCTTGATGATTTTTCCTTTCTGGTATACTTTGTTTCATAATCTCCTTTGGATTCGTGACTCTAACCTCATGTAATCTTCGTATTAGGTGCTAAATACCGAAGTTGAGGATACTGGAGTCAACGATGATAATTCTAACCATTCTGGAGTTATTGATGAAGAGACAACCATCCCTGCACTTCAAGGCCATGAGAAGGTCGCTACTGATATTATGGAAACCCAGATGGTTGTTGCCTCAGTGATAGGAGAAACCGAGACAGCATCGGAGAATACCGAAGGAATTATTGCTTTGGTTGTGGAAGCCGCTCCAGTGACTGAGAACCGTATAATAGTGTATGAATATCCAACTGCAGGAGTTGCTTTTGATCCTCCATTTGACACTTCACTCCCATATCATGAACTGATCGGTGGATTCAACGTTCCCATTGGATATGCACGCTTGTACGATTTACAATATGGAAGAAGTTTGGCCACATGATCGTTGACAGGAATCCTGGGCGTGCTTATGCTTTAACCATGCAAGCAGGCGTTATCTTGCGTGTCGTGAGTGATATGCCTGCCAGATCTAGGAATACTGTGACTCCAGATATACTCTTTGATTGGGAGTTTAACTTGGAGAATTCAGAGAGACTTGGCCTCAACGTAAATTGGCTTCGCAAGAAAATAAACGTTATCAAGGATTCATGTGAGAAGAACATACCCTTTCCCGATGATGCTGTGAAGGAGAAGGAGGACAAGATTTCCAAGCTGACCGAGGAGTTGAACAAGGAGAGGGCGGCTTTGAAAATCTTGAAGGATGCTGATGAGCGAAAGCCTTTTCTTGCTGATTTCCTTTGATTATCTCTTGAACTTCTGAACTTCTGAGAGATGTGAGGTTTATACTCGGGTTTTGATATTTAGATGGTTTTGGATTGACTGATGGTTAAGGATTTTCTTGTAGATTTGATAAAGATTTTCTTTTACGAAACATGAACTGAATTTTGATAAGTTGTTGAATTCAAATACTAATTGCAAGTATTGCAAACGTTTTGGAGGAATTGAAATACAAATGAAAGAAAATCCCAAAATGTTAAATCAAAACGCCATGAATGCTTCGAACACCCAATACCTCAAATGTCCAATAATTTCAGATAAACGCCTTGAGCCAATTTTCTTGAATTACTGGCAGGGTTCTGTCATCTGTGTTGATCAATTTGTAGTATCCTCCGGCCACGGACTTAGCGACCATGAATGGTCCTTCCCAATTGGAGTTCCTTGTAGAATGAAAACCGCGCTGAACTGCTTTGAGAACCAGGTCCCCTTCATGAAACTTGTTAGGCTTGGTCGATCGTGCCTAGAATATCTTCCACTGATTCGGAATTTTCTGTTCGACGGAATTCCACGATTGTGGTACATATGGACACTCGCGCGGGATAGAGTATCCAGCATAGTGTTGATCATGCTTATCCAGGTCTTCAACAATAAACCTCTCGATGGAGTGACCGATTTGAAGAAGTTCTGAACCCAACCATTGGGTGTAATATTGCTGAGGTGAAGTTACCCACTTGTAGCTTTTGATGACTGCTAAATTGTTCATGGGGAAAAGTCCCTGGACCATAGTAGCGTATTTGAACATTGGTAATATTGGAGCATGAGGAGGAATAATACTTTCCTGAGATCGAAACCTTCTGACAAAGGTGTGCGGATTTTCTCCAAGTTCCTGCGTAAGTCCCACCAGAGTTTTTACTTCTTCCAGATGTTCAAACGGTGGTGCGTCCTCTGCTTCGTCTTCCGAATTGGAATCCTTGTAAATGACAGGATGTGTTAAAGGCATCGTTATCCTTCTAGCATGAATCCAAGTTGTTCCAAGGACCATGTCGTATCCAAGGTCTTCCGATATTATGAAAAACTTGGCCTCAGTGCAGATCAATCTTTCCGTAACTTTGAGAGTGATGAAGCCGTATGCGTCTCTGGAGATTCCTTCATGGTCCATGATTGCTATGGGAGTGTGGGTGGCTTCCTGTCGAGTAATACCAGCAGCTCTGAGAGTTTTCAAAGGGATGATGTTGACAGCGGTACCGACATCGACGAACGCCCTCTTGAACTCGTTTCCTTTAATGTGCACTGCGGTGAGCAGTCCCCAGTCATACATTTCTTTGTCGGTGGATGAGGGTTCGGTGGTGGTCTCTTGGATCAGCAGACGTTTTCCGGACACGGTGTGGTTCAGTGCAGCAAACATGTCTTTCCTTTGAGCTTTCGAAAGATACAACAACTCGCAGACATGTTCGATCAGAGATTGGACCGCTTCCTTGACAGGAGGTTCAGAGATGGTAAAAGTTCTGACTGGGAGGGGGTTTTTGTGTACTCCATCAGTCCCCAGGTTGATTTCTCCTGATTCGACCTTTTCTTTGGATATGCGCTTCAAAATTTTGCAATCACTTGACGTATCTATGAAAGCGACAATACCGAGGATTTTCCATGGCTTCTTCAATTGGTTCCTTCTTGACATAAGGCAATTTGATTGCACCATCTTGGATCCAGGCATCGAGTAGTTCATTAACTTCTTCCATTGAACATGGAAAATCAGGTGCTTCTGGATCTTCCGTATGCTGAGGAGGGACTTTCGAATTCTCCTTCTTGTGTGCCTTTGAAGGGGTAGAGGAAGGCTGCTTGTGCTGTGGTTCTGCTTTTCGCTTACTCCCTTCTGTAACAACATTTGTTGAAGGTTGCAGGTTGTACTTCTTGTTGATCAAACACCTGCTTCCTCGAGTGTCTTTTGAATCCTCAGTCTTTGTAGACTTTATTCTTTCCAAAAGAGCAGGTGCAGTGGTTTCCGACCTCTTCGCAGCTTCGTGAAGCTCTGAGAAAGTCTGGAATCGAAGATTCTCCAGCAAGTCCCTGTAGACCGGGAGCATGACAAGTCCACCAATTATTGCTCCGTGACGTTTGGGTCGTGACAATCCAGGGCTTGGACTCTGAACCTTTTCACATAATCATTGGGATTTTCACTGACCCTCTGAAACATTCTTCCAAGGTCGGAGAGGGTGACTTGTTCTGACACGAAGAAGTATTTCCTGTATAATGTGTTAACCATTTATTCCCAATTATTGATGGTCCCTGGTGTGATGTTGTTATACCAGGTGTATGCCCTGCCTTTCAGGGATTTTGAGAATTCCTTGAGACGAACGACATGATTATGTTCATGTTCTCCCAGGGATTCGAGAAAACGAGAAACATGTTCCCGAGCATTGCCAGTTTCATCATATAAGGTGAAAGTTGGAGAAACGTAACCTTTGGGGAGTGGAATCCTCTGTGTAGCGGCAGGATAAGGAGGTTGATGATGATGGTCATGCGATTTCTTTTCTTTTCCACGGTTCTCCAAGAGGTGCTCTATATCCTCGCGAGTAATGAAGTTCGATGATCCCTTCGCTGATGAGTTGTCTGCAGCAGTTTTGCGGACTTCGTCGTCTTCTACTGTATGGATTGGAATTACTTCAGGATCGTCATCTGAGGATTTCTCCTTCTCCTTTCCCTTATATTGAGTTTTCTCTGACATCTTTTCAGTAAGAGTTTTGAGATAATTACACAGCTCCTTCTGTGCAGCAGCCATGTCAGTCTGATTCTTTGCAAGAGTCTCCTGCGCTTTGATAAGATCAGCAATGGTAGGTGGTGGATCTCCTATGACTTCTTCAGGGTGTCGTCCGGACAGTGGATGACCTTCGGCTTTAGGAGGAGTAATGTCACCACCATCAGTGTTGGAGGTCGGAATTGTCTCCGGGATATTCCGATTGTTGTTGTTGCTAGTGCTAGCATGGTTTGTGTTAGGATTCGTAACTGAACCTGACCTGAGATCAACCATCTTGTGAAATTGTGAGATTGCAACCGAGAGAATGATCTCCCACTGTGGTTGCCAATCTGTAGATGGGGAAAAACGATTTGCTGGTTTTTAAGGAATTGAGGAGACGACCGTAGGGAGGAGACTCCTCGAACCGAGCGAAATGTTAAACCTCACACAGATGTACCGCTGAAAAGGGGGTGCCTTAGATTCGAGAGATAAATCTGTAGTACTCCGGCCTAAATCAAGACAATGACCGTTCCATAGTAAATTCGGTCACAAGAGAGGATGGGTTGATCTGTAGGAGGGAAGCTGGGAAATGTGTGGAATCAATGGTAATCAAAGATTGTGGGTGTATGAATTCTGAATATGATAAGCTCTGAATGATCGAAATTGCTCAATTGAGAGTAGTTGCTCAATTGATGAGTTGATGATCTCGTGTTGTCAATGATACGTGAGATTGATGATACTGTTGTCGCTGATGATTCAATCATGATTCAGAGACTTATTTATATGCTGGAATTTTAGACACCATGACCCCATGAAGTGTGACAGTTGATGGAATCAAGGAGTGGGGAAGTGGAGATCATGTTTGAAACCAGTTGCTCAATGTGTGGAGACTTGGTCTATTTTCCACCCACTACCTCGTGAATTCCTTCAACTGATTGCACGACTTGTTCACATTCCATCGTGTGTTTGAAAACACGTGCCGTAGACCGCCAGACCAAAACCCTAAGTGATATCCCCCCAAAGTGACACGATTGACGTCTCGTGGTATGTTAGTCAATTGATGACTTCGTGGTTTGATGGGACGATGAGTCCATGTAGTTGCTGAGTTGAACATGATGTTCTGAAACTCATGAATTGAACATGTCATGAGACAGAGGTATAGTTCTTACGATGAAGTGAGCGAGTATTGCTCATTCGATGGATCGTTGAATATTGATTGTTGAACCAATATTCCTTGGTTTGAGCAAATATTTATCATCTGAGCAAGTGTTGCTCATGTGATGAATCGTTGAATATTTGATCGTCTGAGCATGTGTTGCTCATCTGATGGATTATTGGCAGCGTACCAAAAATATTAATTAGAATACTGGTCGTTGAACTGAGCATAATTAATAAAATTAATGACCATGAGGTCGTCGTAAAATTATTAAGGTTGGAATCTGGAATGGTGATCCTTGGATTCAGAAACCCTAATTTGATCAATTGATGATCAATTCATGGTTCGTCAGAAGTTTAACCATGGGATGAATGAGGGAGCGACTACATGGGACCGTGAATCAACCATGTAGTGTCCATATGCTCACGTGAGCAAATAAAAAGAACTCCTGAAGAGTTGACGATTTGTTGGTGAAAGAATGATTAAATGTTGGTTTAATCATTTATTCGAAAATGCTCGTCTGAGCCTTAGGTGAGAAAACCTAATTAATTATGACGGAGTTAGGGACCAACCATGGGGTCATGAAAACGGCTCTGGGTAGTTACGTGACCGCCTGATGATCACTTCATGAAAATCCAAAGCGTTTGGAAGAGTCTTGGACCTAATACGTGCAATTGTGCAAATTAGGTCAAAACTGTGAAAATTGATGGGACCGGATTCTATAAGCCAAAGAGCCAATCTTGGTCGACCAAGATATCATGCTCGTGTCCCAAGACCTCCGTGTCTCAGTTCTGAGAATTTTGATATTTTCTGACGTGCAGTTGAGCGTCCATTCGAGAAAATATGCCAAAATTAGGGTTTCGCTGAAACTGAGGAAAACACCATGAGATGATGGAAAATAATTATAAAATAAAGGAATGAGGAGGAGTGGGACCGTGAAACCAAGGTATGGTCGGCCAGTCGTGACAACGGTCCCGTGGTGCCTTTTCCTTAATTTTATAATATTTTTCATGATTTTATGAAAATATCATGGATTTAAAGAGTTTTGATGAATTTAGGGAGTTTCCCTGAAGTGAAGGAGTTTTCATGAGTTCAAGGAATCAAAAATATTGAAATAATAAAAACAAGGGCGTGTGGGGCCGTGGGATGCATGGCCGGCCGGCTAGGGTCCGGTCCCACAAGTTTTCATAATTTTATATATATTTTTAATGTATTTTTCATGATTTGAGGGAATTTTTCCTAATTTGAGAGAAATACCATGAAATCAAGGAATTTGATAAATTCAAGGAAAATAAAATAAATAACAATAAAATAAAGAGGCGTGTGGGACCGGCTAGGGCATGGCCGGCCGGCTAGGGCCCGGTCCCACGAGTTTTTCATAATTTTATATTGTTTATTTCCTAATTTTTGCAAAATACCATGAAATCAATGAGTTTTTTCATGAAATCAGAGAAATAATAATAATAATAATAAATAATGAGGAACCATAAGGTGTGGGGCTGGCTGGGACCAAGGCATGGACGGTTGGCCAATGATCACGCCCCACACTATTTTTCCTTAATTTTATATTATTTTCATGGGTTTATGAAAACACCATGAAGTCGAGGAGTTTCCTCGAGACGAAGGAGATTTGATAAAATGAGAAAATTTTCATCAAATCATGGAAAATAATAAAAATGCATTAAAAATATAAAACTGGCGTGGGATTGACCACGACATGGTCGGTCGGTCGTGTGTCCGTGCTCCCAGTACCCTGGTCAATACTTTTAATATTTTCTTCCATATTTTGCATAGGTTCATCGTTTCGTTGTATTTTGAAATACTCGTTCGTGCGGTGACTGTTAGTGTATCGTCGTTGAATACACCTTCACCATTTGAATCGGGGCTTACTTAAAGGTAGCTCAGACGCCCGGTTGTTGATTATTTATTATTAATTTATGAAATTCCGTGGAGAATAATTTATGAAACTGAGTAATAAAATAAATAGACGTTTACTATTAATTCATAGGATCAGCTTAGGATTCGACTACGAATAATAAAGCGATCATTACCATTCCATGTGTTTCAGTTGTGTCTTGTGTAGTTACATAAGATCTCATAGCAATTGAAAAATTCTTTAACTAGTTCATTTGAGTCAATTGAACTAGTTATAGTGAAGAAAAACAAGGTTAATATGAAATGCTCATATGGTTAACCTTTTGGGTTACTATGTTGAACCAACATACACGTACACGTTTGGGAATGGTTTTCACAACCCCAGTAAACGTCTACCCAAGTGTGTGTGACAAGCTAAGTTTTCGATCTAACGGTTGAGAAATATTAGCTTGAATCTAAATCAAGTTTTCATATAACGGTGAATATGGATTGATTTGTAACTAAGACAAAACCCTGATTTGAAGACTATATAAAGGAGACATCTAGCATTGTGCAAAGCTAATCCCCACACGTCTGTGTGATACTAGTGCGCTCGCTAGAGTCGATTCTCCTTTAACCTTTGGTTTTCTTCTCTAAAACCAGGTTAACGACTTAAAGACTTCATTGGGATTGTGAAGCCAGACCGATACTACTTTTATCGTAGTTGTGTGATCTGATCTTGCATCTTTTATCGCACGAGTAAAATATTTGATTGGCTTGAGATCGTGAGAGTTCTCCGATAGGCAAGATAAAGAAGTCACAAACATCTTCGTCTCATTGTTTGTGTTTCCTCGACAAACCTCCTGTGTAGTCAGGAAGGATTGTAGAGAGGTGATTGATTAATCTAGGCTGTTCTTCGGGAATATAAGACCGGATTATCAATTGGTTCCTGTTCACCTTGATTTCATATCTTAAGACGGAACAAAAACCTAGAGTTTTTCTGTGGGAGACAGATTTATCCTTTGATAGACTTTTCTGTGTGAGACAGATTTGTTTATTATCAAGTATGCGATTTTGGGTTGCAGCAACACTTGGTTGTGGGTGGGATCAGCTAAGGGAATCAAGTGCGCAGTATCCTGCTAGGATCAGAGGCGTAGGAGTACAACTGTACCTTGGATCGGTGAGACACTGATTGGGGTTCAACTATATTCCAGTCTGAAGTTAGCTTGGAGTAGGCTAGTCTCTGTAGCAGCTTAATACAGTGTGTATTTGATCTGGACTAGGTCCCGGGGTTTTTCTGCATTTGCGGTTTCCTCGTTAACAAAATTTCTGGCGTTTGTGTTATTTCTTTACCACATTATATTTTATATATTTTAAATAATACAGGTTGTGCGTTAAGATCATCAATTGGAAATCCAACCTTTGGTTGTTGATTGATATTGATTGATCCTTGGATATTGGTCTTTGGTACCGTCCAAGTTATTCCTTGTGTTTGATTAAAGACTCGCTATTGTTTTATCTTGAGTAAATCAAAACAAGTGAGAGATATTGACTCCTTGAGATACTTTAATCTAGATTGAGTCTGACTGTCTAGTTGATTCTCTAGCAAAGTATTTCAGAGTTTGTCCATACAGATTGCTAATCGAATTATTGGGTGGTGGTGTTAGACCCCCGCTTTTTCAATTGGTATCAGAGAAGGCAAACACGCTAAGACCTCATCAGTCCGTGTTTCTGGCGATCTGACTCTATGGACAGAGGTGCTATCTCTATTAACATACCACTAGTCTTTGATGGATCAAACTACTCAGCATGGAAAGTTGCAATGTGTGCTTATCTTTAAGCATGTGATTTTAAAACCTGGGTATGTATTGTTAACGGATATAATCCTCCGGTTAATACAAAAGACGATATATCTATACCAATGGATGTTGGTAGTTATAGTCCTGAAGAATCTCTTGCTGCAATGCAAAACTCTTTTGGATTAAATGCTATCAGACAAGCCGTTACCCCAGATCTTCAGTACTATGTGGCTACTTTCACTAAGTCTAAAGAAACCTGGGATATATTAGAAACTGTATTTGAAGACAAGAGATACGTTTCTAAGAAACATTCCATCAATGGAGGGAACAAACTCAACACTCCTTCCATGAATACCTCCTGTGGAAAGGTGACAATTCGTGATCCAATTTCTATTCAATCCTTTGCATTCAATGTTGTTTCCGAGACAAGTAAATCCTCTAACTTATCTTGGCCTGATGAGTGTTGTTTATCTAGTTATCGATTCAATAAACCGTTGCTAACAGAAAGGATCAAGGATTTTATAAAGAGGAGTGTTAGACGTGATAAACATCCCCTGTCAGCTAGTGCTTCTAAAGATTCTATGGAAGATAAATCTCCTTGTGTCGACGTCTTGAATACGTCTGTTGGATGTAATTCTACAGCCCTCGCAGCAGAAACCTCCATACACTCAAAATCTGTTTCAGGAATTGAGTTTGACACAGAGATTTTCGATTTATTGAACAAGGATGTCCTTCAAGAAAATCTTCAATTAAAAGCTTTATTGAAGAAACTGGAATCTTTAATCCAAATGAAAGATCTTGAGACAGATTGTCTTAACGATCAACTCACCAGGACCATCTTTCTAAAGGAAAAAGAGATTAATACTCTCAAAGATGATCTTCAACGATTATCTGGAAGTTCTGATAAAATCTCAGCAATGTTATTTGGTCAGAAATCCTTTGAAAACGCTAATGGTCTAGGATTTAAGAGCAAGACTGCAGGTATCGTCAACTATGTTCCTAAGTGTCATGGGAAAACAAAGGCTGGCAGTTGTGATAAACAGAAGGCACTTCAATAAGACAAAGGATTGTCGGTTTGTTCGTTTTGTGGAAATGCAAATCATGTTCAAAACACGTGTTGGAGGTTCAAGCAGAGGAACAAAAGAATTTCTAAACTACAAGAGAACATGCAAAAGTTGAATCTGGATAATTAAAGGTCGTGCAAAACCAATGCTTCCAGAATCAGAAGAAGGAGGAAACTTGTTTATGCAACAAGCCTTGACAAGCAAGGGGAGCATCTGGATCACTTTGTCTCTGGTTGAGCTCGGAGACGCATGCATCCTCATTCTTAGCTTGAGAGGATTGAGGCTCTGCGTCTTGTGGCTCAAGTATGTATCTTTGTTTGTTAAGAAAATTTCCTGCAAACGATATTGATTGTGGATCCTTAAACTATGGAAGACTGTGTCAAGGATCAGGGTTTGATACTTTTAAATCTTCTTATCTTCTTCCCTCTTCTCATACGTTTTCATAGCTCCTGTAACTAGAGGCACTTCCAAAAGTAATGAAGTAGAAGCAGTCAACGTATATCTATGCAAAGAAATTACTTCCTCAAGGATGATAAATAAGAAGTCTACAATCAATAGAAAAAGTTCTTCCTCTAACTGTCTGTTTTCTGGTTGTCGTGCTGATAATCTTTTTAGAGAAATGGTGAAAGACTCTGTGGAAGAAGATTTAGAGGAATTGAACGAACCCATTAACAATGGGTTTTTCAATAATAAGAAGGAGTTTTCTATAGATGCCCTGAGAAAGATCTACAATACCTAGTAAGTCTTATTTTTTATTTAGTTGGAAGAATAACTAGTGCTTTGAATAGCGGTGATTGTGACTACACATAGCTATTTTTGTTTCCATTTTCTTTTTTTCTTTTTTAGGTTTATTGGTTTTTAAATTCCAAAAATATTTGGAGGATGATGTTATTGCAGTATTGATCTTTATGATTTTTGGTATTGCAATATTTTTATGGGATATGTATTGTTTGCGTCCGTGAACTTGAAAGTCCCATATGCTGTCAAAAGTAAAGTCGTTCATGAATTGGTATTCGTATTAATGAAAGGACGAATGGACTTTTGACAATTACAAAAATTATGCCTATGCAGTCATGTACTTGATGGAAAATAGGATAAAATCTTTTGTTTGACAAGGATAAAGTCTATTATGTCGTTATGCATATAATGATGGAAAATAGAATAGATCCTTGTATGTTATCCACGATATTTATCTTCATTGATCCATTTTGTTATGCTTTATCGTGAATGCTCCATTGTGTGTCTTATGTTGAGCACGATACAACTAAGTCGATTATTCTTATTGGCTTTGCTGGTTGTTCCATTAGATGCTATATGTCGAGCATTATGAACTAAATTAATCATCTTGTTTGGTTATTTAGTTATTTGCTCCGAAAGTATTCTTTTGTCGAGAAAAATCCTTTGACAATTAAATTGATTACTTTTGTGATTAGTTTGGTTGTTTGTATTCCAATTAGATTAATTATAAGTTCTCTTGTAATTAGTCTAATTGAGTTTTCATATATTCCACAAGTTCTTGTGTTGAGTATATGAACGACTATACTAATCATGTAGTCGTATATTCCGTAAGGTTTTTCCTTATGTTGAGTATGTGAACGATTAAGTTAGTCGTCTCCGTATAATTATCTTAGTCGTAGCTCCGTAAGTTTACTTATGTTTAGCACCTTCAATTAAATTGTCACTTTTGTGGTTTGATTTAGTCGCGTATTCCAATTGAATTAATCATGGGTTTTCTTGTGATTAATTTGGTTGAGTTTTGGATATAAAAAATCATTCCTATGGTTTTTGGTGTCCAATTAAAAATCCTTCTTTTCTTTCGAAATTAAGGTCGCTCTTGTTGTTCTTTCGGGAATGACATCAAATGGGGGAGAGTTCTTTTGAACTTGTGCTTAATGGTAATTTCTTGCGGGGTGTGTGGATGTGGAATTTTATAGGGGTTATCTTGTATCTTAAAACTCTTGATGAATGCATTTAGCTTCGGATTTATGATTGCATCTAAATTAAGTTGGTATGTATTTTTCTTTTAGACCATGAAATGTCTCTTGGGAAAATTTCATTATGATCCCGTTCTTGTACCTTTGCCAATTTTATTGACAAAAAGGGGGAGAAATATTGTAGTTCACACTACAAATACATATGGTTTTTGGATCATTGTATAAGGGGGAGTGGTTTCCATGATCGAGATGGAGTATTGACTAAGGGGGGGTGATACGTATCACCATAGTATTATTGTTAAAGTCGTGATACAATTGGACTTTGATGTTACATAATAATACTATGACACTGTATAATAATGATCGAGAATCTCGATTTCTCTCATTGTTATAGCTACGGATCTTCATCAACGGTGATGCTAAACTTACAACCTTTGGGATCATTGGAGTACTTGGAAGGACGAAGATTTCAGGGAACGTTGAAGATTAGACTATGAAATATGAGCCACTAAAGTTTATCTTTTTTGTATTCCATATGTATTAATAGTTTTGTCACTAAAATTGACAAAGGGGGAGATTGTTAGAGCATAGCTCGGTCGACCTCGCATGCGTTGCTATCTCAAGCATGTTTGTCAATGTTAGTGATCAAAATTATAAGTCTTGATTTCTAGCATACATAGCTAAGTCTCGGACTAGGATAGAAAAGTGCAGTTGAGCTCAAGGACTTCATGGATATTCATCACACAACGACGAAGATCTACTCAAGGAACCGTGGAACTTCATCAACAAAAAGGTATGTGGAGACTTGAACTTATCTATCACTCAAAAGTCTATCTCTTCTATCTCCTACTTCTTATGAGACAAAAGTCGTATGCTATATAGACTGGATCATACACATTTGATATTTCGAGCCGAGTGTATCTCGCCTATCTATATCTCGAAATCATGTGTTGGTAAAGCGTTTCGCTTTGATCAAGTTTATCTTCACTAGTGACGAAAGTCATGAAAAGTTTCAATTACTTTGAGAATTGCTCTGACGCGAAACGGTCTGTGAATAACGGCTATATAACGTCCTCTGAGAATGTCTCAATGATTGAAATGAGATTTTAGATTATATAACCATGTATTCCTTAATCCGAAGTTTTCAAACTTTGTTGATTTAGAGAAACCAGAGGAATTGGCTTTGCCAAGTCCGCGAACCCAGTCCGCAGACTCAGTCCGCGAACTGTCGGAAGTTCTCGACCGAGAATTTCTGCTGGGATTTTCCAAAACTCGTTTGTGTGGTAAGTCCGCGAACTCAGTCCGCGAACTGGCGGAAGTTCTCTTCCCGAGAATTTCTGCTGAGTTTGGAAAACTCCGCCGGTTTACTTAAGTCCTCGAAATTGTTTGTGAGCTTAAGAGGTTATGATCTAAAGATGTGCTCTGAACATGAAACTTAAATTACTAAGGAATGCTTTATGCAAACCGTGGCTATAAAGTTCATGAGCCGATTCAGTCGAACCGAATCATGTTTATTTCAATTGTGTCTTGTGTAGTTACATAAGATCTCATAGCAATTGAACAACTCTTTAACCAGTTCATTTGAGTCAATTGAACTAGTTATGGTGAAGAAGAGCAAGGTTAATATGAAATGCTCATATGGTTAACCTTTTGGGTTACTATGTTGAACCAACATACACGTACACGTATGGGCATGATTTTCACAAACCCAGTAAACGTCTACCCAAGTGTGTGTGACAAGCTAAGTTTTCGATCTAACGGTTGAGAAATATTAGCTTGAATCTAAATCAGATTTTCATCTAACGGTGAATATGGATTGCTTTGTAACTAAGGCAAAACCCTGATTTGAAGACTATATAAAGGATACATCTAGCATTATGCAAAGCTAATCCCCACACGTATGTGTGATACTAGTGCGCTCGCTAGAGTCGATTCTCCTTTAACCTTTGGTTTTCTTCTCTAAAACCAGGTTAACGACTTAAAGACTTCATTGGGATTGTAAATCCAGACCGATACTACTTTTATCATAGTTGTATGATCTGATCTTGCATCTTCTATCGTACGAGTACAATCTTTGATTGGCTTAAGATCGTGAGAGTTCTCCGATAGGCAAGATAAAGAAGTCACAAACATCTTCGTCTCACTGTTTGTGATTCCTCGACAAACCGCCTATGTAGTCAGGAAGGATTGTAGAGAGGTGATTGATTAATCTAGGCTGTTCTTCGGGAATATAAGACCGATTATCAATTGGTTCCTGTTCACCTTGATTTCATATCTTAATACGGAACAAAAACCTAGGGCTTTTCTGTGGGAGACAGATTTATCCTTTGATAGACTTTTCTGTGTGAGACAGATTTGTTTATTCTCAAGTCTACGATTTTGGGTTGCAGCAACTCTTGGTTGTGGGTGAGATCAGCTAAGGGAATAAAGTGCGCAGTATCCTGCTGAGATCAGAGGCGTAGGAGTACAACTGTACCTTGGATCGGTGGGAAACTGATTGGGGTTCAACTATAATCCAGTCCGAAGTTAGCTTGGAGTAGGCTAGTGTCTGTAGCGGCTTAATACAGTGTGTATTCAATTTGGGCTAGGTCCCGGGGTTTTTTTGCATTTGCGGTTTCCTCGTTAACAAAATTTATGGTATCTATGTTATTTCTTTTCCGCATTATATTTTATATAATTGAAATAATACAGGTTGTGCGTTAAGATCATCAACTGGAAATCCAACCTTTGGTTGTTGATTGATATTGATTGATCCTTGGATATTAGTCTTTGGTACCGTCCAAGTTATTCCTTGTGTTTGATTAAAGACTCGCTATTGTTTTAGCTTGAGTAAATAAAAATAAGTGAGAGATATTGACTCCTTGAGATACTTTAATCTAGATTGAGTCTGACTGTCTAGTTGATTATCTAGCAAAGTATTTCGGAGTTTGTACATACATATTGCTAATCAAATTATTGGGTGGTGTTGGTAGCCCCCCGCTTTTTCAAATACTAAGTTGTTCATCGGGAATATAAGTCTGGTATTATTGATTGGTTCCTGTTCACCTTGATTTATTAAAATACGGAACAAAACTCGTAGGTATATTCGTGGGAGGCGGATTTATCTATTATGGCAGACTTTTCTGTGTGATACAGATTTGTTTATTAAAGTATTCGACTTTGGGTCGTAGCAACTCTTAGTTGTGGGTGAGATCAGCTAAGGGAATCAAGTGCGCAGTATCCTGCTGGGATCAGAGGCGTAGGAGCATAATTGTACCTTGGATCAGTGTGAGATTGATTAGGGTTCAACTACAGTCCAGGCCGAAGTTAATTTGGAGTAGGCTAGTGTCTGTAGCGGCTTAATACAGTGTGTGTTAAATCTGGACTAGGTCCCGGGGTTTTTCTGCATTTGCGGTTTCCTCGTTAACAAAATTTCTGGTGTCTGTGTTATTTCAGTTTCCGCATTATATTTTTTTATCTTTATAATTGAAATAATACAGGTTGTGTGTTAGATCGTCAATTAGAGTAATCCAACCTTTGGTTGTTGATTGTCATTGTTTGATCCTCGGATATTGGTCTTTGGTACAGTCCGAGTTATTCCTTGTATTTGATTAGAACTCGCAGTTCCTTCTTGAATAAATTAAATCAAGAGAGAGATATAAACTCGTTGATATACTTTTAATTGATTGAGTCTTGTTGATTCTCTTAAAAGTATATTCGAGTTTGTCCATACGGATTGCTAATCGAATTGTTGGTTGTGGTTGTTGCACCCCCACTTTTTCAATTGGTATTAGAGCAGGAAAGCACGTTCAAGACCTCACAAGTCTGTGTTTGTAGCGATCTGATTCTATGGACAGAAGTGTTATCTCTATTAACGTACCACCAGTCTTCGATGGCTCTAATTACTTATGGTGGAAAATTGTTATGCGAGCTTTTCTTCAAGCGCGTGATTTTCAATCATGGGTATATGTTGTTAATGGCTATGATCCTCCCGTTGTGGCAGTTGGAGATGTAAACGTTCCCAAACCTATTGGTGAATACAGCCCTACTGAGATACTTGCTGCAAAGCAAAACTCCGACGGTTTAAATGCGATCATACATGCCATTACCCCAAATCTTCAGCACCATGTGACTAATTGTACTAAGTCGCTAGAAGCTTGGGATATCTTAGAAACCGTATTCGAAGGTAACTCCAGTGAAGAGGAAGCTAGGCTTCAAAACCTTAATTCCGATTGGGAAAACCTTCGTATGGCAGATGAAAGAAACATTTGATGAGTTTAATCACAAAGTGTCTGAAATTGTTAATGCATCTTTTGCATTGGGTAAGACTATTCCTGAAAAGGACATTGTGATGAAAATTCTCAAATCGCTGCCATCTAGATACGATTCTAAGAAGCATGTCATCGTTGAGGGAAACAACCTTGATAATATTTCCAGAAATACGCTGGTTGGGAAGCTTAAGATCTTTGATCACGGATATTCATCCAAAACTAGGGATGTTGCGTTCAAAGCACAAAAGGACACTAAATTACTTGATAAGAGTAAAAAAGTGTATATCTATGAAGATGATCATTCTGAGACATATTTATTAGATGAAGATCTTGACAAGTCAGTCTCGATGATCACAAGACAGTTTAGAGATCTTCTGTTGAAGAGAAGTAAACGGTTCTCCAGAGTTAAGCCTAAAATATCAGTTAAACCTCATAATCGTATTCCTCCTAAAAACAGGGAAACCGATGAAACTGATGATGAGGATATGCCTCAGTGCTTTAAGTGTAAAGGATTTGGTTATTTTGCAAACGAGTGCCCAAATCGTAGAAAATACACTGGGAACAAAGGTCTTGCTGCAACTCTTGATGAAATGTCTGACAGCTATGATTCTAATGAAGGTGAGAAATCAAATGTTGCACTTCTTGGTGAAAATACTGATTTTGATAACTGCAGCAATACATACATCAATTTCAATATTTTTTCAGAAGATAATCCAACTAATTTGGAAAAAAAATTGACCCATTTCTTGGAAACTTTGTTTGCAATGTTTCAGGTTCCACCATGTGTCTAGCTGTGTGCACATCTCAGAAACTTGATTTTTATCCTAGTTTGACGTGTTCATATTGTTCTCTAAAGGGTCATGAACTTTCAAGGTGTTACAAGTACAAACACCAATTGAGACACGTCAACAAACTTCAACGAAGAACAAATCATTTAGCAAGGAAGCTTAAACTTGCACAGAATACCGCTGAGGTATGTAGGATCTTATCTTCGTCTAAGAAGTTAGTTTCCAAGGATAAACCAAGATCATTAGAGAAGAAAGTATGGTCGAGTCGGTTTGATACACAGAAGCCTGGGGATTCCTCTCAAGAGGAAAATGATGAACAAATTGTTGTTCACCACAACGCAACTTGATTGTGTTGATTTGGAAATCTTGTCTCGTGTGCCTGATCAAAAGAGACAATGATTTTGTACCTCTCAGGCTTTAGGAAAAGTTTTCTTTCTTTTTCTTAGTTTTTGTTCTTCCCTGTCTATCAAAAAAGGAGGGTTATTATCGACAATTCGACTCTTTATAGGGTTGTGAGTTGGACATGTATGAACCTGTTCAAAGGTTTCGAAACCCCACATTCCTTTTTCCTTCCTCAAAACCTCTTTTTATCTCAAGACTACTTGTTGAGTTCAATTTGTGATTTCCTCTCACAAACCCATACGTTATGGATACTCCAAGCATGATGTCTTCTGATGGAAAAGATGTTAATGTGATTGTTAAGTCATCAATCATGAAGGAAAAAGAAAAATATCCGTTATCTCCTACCTTGAAAAGAAAACGAAGGAATGTGAGGAAGCCAAGATCCGTTCCTGGTATGGTTTTAAAAGAACCTACAACTTAGACCTGCAAGTATACAGGGTCAGTTGTAGTGAGTGAGTTAAGAAGGGGTTTGTCCTCAGGGACAAGGTGGGTGCTAAAGTTGCTTCTAATGGTCTTTACTAACTGATTCTATGCAAGAGTAACATAATTGTTGTTTGGTTGGGTGTCGAAACGACGAAGATGATTGATAGTAACAGAAACAGTAAAGTAATATGCAAAAAATAAATAAATAGAGAAAATGATGAGAATGGTACTAGGGCCTTTGAGTCCACCACTAACTTATACTAGTTATTCTGCTCATAACACTAACCTTGTCCTTATATCTGATAACAAAAGGGATGTCAATCCTCTGTATATCTAAGGTCACCTTGATATGAATGATTCAATCACAACTAAGGTATTTCTCCTAAGCATTAACTGTCTTTTCAGGGAACAACTAATCAAAAGATCAATATATGGGATTAAGTATGAGTTGTAGTTCTTCAGCACAATATTATTCTAACTACAATGGATACATGGCATACACTGTGAAAGTAAAGTACTGAAGTCCTAAGATTGAATTTTATTCTAAAACAATTAAGCACAACAAGGTTACTGCCATTAACAGGAATAAATAGTAGCAAACTAGGGCTTCATCTAAACCCTAGCAGGTGAATTTAGAACAAGATGAAGATGATGAAATCAAACATGAACTACTGCTTGGTGCACCGGCTAATCCGGGCATATCTTCTACTCACACCCACACACTCAATTTATAGTTACAATCTACAGAATTAGGGTTACAGACATTTCCCCCAAATTCAAAACAGGGCAGTTGAATTAGGGTTACACAATTACCTAATTTGATGGGTCAATTCTTGCCCATGCCGACTGCAGCTGCTCCTCTTCCTCTCCCTCATGCTGCTACGCTCAGCCTAGCTTCCTCTGCCCATCAACCTAGTTCACCAATTTCAAACCCTAATAATGATAAGGATGGTGAAATTGGTGAAATAGACTAATAGGTTATCATAGGATGATGGGGTAGTGAGGGGATTTGTTGTTTGGTGAAGTAGGGTGGTTATGGAAGTTTGTTGAAGGCGTCTATGGCAGGGAATGGCGGTGGCAGGGAGTGGTGGTGTTGCAGAGGGTGAGGGAGGAAGATGGGTTCGATGGGGTTTGAGGAAGGGGCTGTTTGTTTTGCGGGTATAGGTGTTAGGTGTTGTAGTGTTGAGAGGTTGTAGCAAATTCGATGTCCAGCGAAGATGATACGTTGGATAATCACATCTGGATTGAATCGAACGGCTAAGATGGAACAGGCTTGCAGCGACCGTTGGATGCGTGATACAACAATTCTGACGGCTTAGATTGAAGTTAGGTACTATGATGTTTGACAGGAGCTTCAATATTTGATGCTCGGTGATGAGGCGACCGTTGGATGATATGATGGATCCAATATGACGGCTCTCATGGAAATGGGTATGGATATTGGAAATGGATTTGGGTAAGGGTTTTGGGCCTTGGGTATGCCAAGCCCATATCTTCTTTAAGGAAAATTCTTCCTCTTCAAGCCCACTTCTAGTTGATCCGGCTCTTGCAAACATCATTCTTTGCTGCCTTTCTGCGGGAGTCTTTGACGTTTCTTTGATCTTTTCGCTCCGTGAGTTAACCAGGCTTTATTTAGTACCTAAAAATGCAAAATTAATTAAGAAAAATATTTATTCTTGAAAACAACGAAAACACAGAATATGGGATAAAATGGAGCGTTAATGCACAAAAGATGAGTTAAATGCCAATAAAAAGGGTGCAAATATATACAATATTAGGCACTCATCAAATACCCCCAAACCTGAATTTTACTTGTCCTCAAGTAAAACAAAACTAAGGAAATCCTACCTATACCACTGTCGCTGGTCTCTCGATTGCATTTAGCAAATGCAATAAGCCTTTTAAACCACTAAGTGTCCCTAGTGGACGAGTTTAAGTCTCGTGAAGGTTTGCTTAGAACGTACCTACAAAGTTGTAGGACAAAATATAAGCTCAGATTCCATGAAATGTGACATGTGCAAGACAGTTTAAGCTCACAGCAAAATGGAGATGTCAATCTAGCTATCAAAGGCACAATCCTAGCACTGATAACAAATAAAGACATGTGATAAGAGTGTAAAGTGTTTCTACACATGTGTAAAGAAAGATCGGATGTTATGACTACTAATCACCAAGAGATAGTTTCTCAGGCTAAGAACCGAGGTCGAAATCTAGCTAGCTGTCCGGACTTTACGAAAATTGTGAATGAGTTGGAGGAATTTCACAATTACTCGCGTTGTACATCAATGGCATACACCCTTCCTTGCTTATAACACAAAAACACAAAAGATGACTCTTTACATGACTCTTATTTACATTGACTACTCTCTTTTATTTTTGGAACAAGAGAGGATGGACTTGATAAATACTTGATTTTTTTTTTTGATATTTTTCTGAATATATACATCGTTTTTTTTTTCTTTTTTTTAACATGGTAACACTTTTGATACATATACAAAAGGAAACAAAAAATTACATGACTCTTAGCAAGAGGTAGCCCTTTTTGATGCACCCAGTTAAATTCGATGGTTGTCTTTCTTAATGTAACCTCCACCTTCTATCCCAACCAACCAAAGAAAAAGATAGTCAAGTTTCGTTCAGTATTCTAAAGTGATTGGCAATCGTGACTTCCGATAGAACACCTCAAGGATGAGGCTATACATGTATTGGTAGATCGTGCGCGTGCAAGTTTCTTATCACTATGTGAATTGTGCTAGAATCAGGGTGCCTAAATATCTAGACTAAGAATCCTTATGTTTACATACATGCACAAGAGTCAACATTTCAAGGTAAATGAGCTCCATTTTTATGTTTTTTTCAATTTTTTTAATTTTTCATTTTGATTTTTTCATTTTTTTCATTTTTTTTTTCAAAAAGAAAGAGTTCTATTTTCAATTATAGCATGTTATCAAAGTATCTACTTTTCACCCCCAAACCTAAACTAAACATTGTCCTCAATGTTTCAAAAGATAAACATGATTATAACACATACCATGAGAACGATGCTAAGTGTAGAAAAAGGAAAGAGATTACCGGATATTGGCGAAAGCAAGTTTTGAACTCCATTATTCAAGGAAAAACCCAACAGTAACTCAACTGAATTCACATTGGGTTAGCACAATATATACAAGAAACATATGATTCCACTAAACATTACCTACCAGATGATATACAGAAAATTCACTATATACATACAGTCTAAAGAGTTGAGGATCAACCCAAAAGACAAAGTGTTGAAACATAGACAGTTTCAAACAACTATAGTTGGACTGAAATGAGAGTGAGAGTGAAAAACCAGATGAATCACCCCCAAACCTATATTTTTCAACAAGTTTATTTTTTAGCACAAAATCTTTCAATTTTGGGGTTTCAGGATTCACCAGGTCTAACTCAAAATGGACTTTTTGCGGGATGGGCAAAGAAATGTATTCCAATTGTGGCTCCTTAAAAGTATTGTATTTTGATGCAAAATAGTCCAAAAGGACTTGGGAGGCACACAGTTCCAATCCTAGGTTGGGAATTTTCAGAAAAGTTGGTTTAAAAGTTTTGTTACAAACCAAATCTAGGTTGGGTGGAATAATCTCGATATGCGATTTAGGTAAGAAAGTTGGTACTTATAAGTTATTTTCATGGATAAGATCAATAGTACCAACACATACTTCCCCTAAATCAGAAATTGGTAAATCATGCTCACTTTCATCGAACAAAACATCAAGACCTAAATCGGTATCATGATTGTCCGTAGTACTCAAATCAACATCGAAAGAAATAACATTTTGTGACTTAGGCAAGGAATTAGACACATCAAATTCATTTTCATGCATAATAACATTAGTGTCTACAGAAGATTCAACTTCTCCTATGTCATGTTCATCTTCACAGAATAATTGTACGAATCCCATGTCAATATCAAAATCATATGAATTACAATGAGTATTAGAAAAAACAACATTCATGAAGGTCGAGGGCGAGAAGCCATATGTTATTGAACCAACAGTTTCCACAATATTTTCATGTTCTTCTAACATATCATCATAATCATCATAATCATCATCATGGTAGCATGCATATTGGTCCTCATTAACAGTGGTGGTGTCCTTAGTCAATTCATGTTCCTCTAAATTAGGTTCATATTCAACATCATTTACATGAATGGGACTAGACACTTCATTAGGGACAACATACATTTCCTCATGAATTTCCTCCTTTTGTAGGTGATGCAAAATCTGATTTAAATGCGCCTGAATTCGTGATATAGATCTAGCAGAATTTTGTTCACTGAGTCTGAGATCTTCTATGGTGGAGTCTAAATTCATGGGAGTACAAAATTCTTCATGTTCAAATTGTGGTGGTGATTGGTACATGTGTGCATGGTCATTGGGATCTATAAAATACTGATCGCAACCTTGGAAAGGTTGATTATGGTCCCAATGACTACCAGCCTCATAATATGTGGGCATTTCATGATTTGGATTTTGGTATCCTCTAGATTGCCTAAATTCATGCAAAATATCACAATATTCATCCGGGTGGTCTAAACCACCACATAAGGTACAAGCATGCATTTCAGGTTGGCTAGGTTGATACATGTCTGAATAGTCATTAGGGTTTGCAAATTGAGGCTCATGACCTTGAAAAGGTTCATAATAATAATCCCTATAACTATTGACATTATGGAATGGGGGAGGATCACAATGTGAATCTGGCCCGTAAGCAAGTTCTCTATGTGTTCTGTTTCCACTGCCCGAAGCAGACCAAAATCCAGACATGTTTTGTTTAACAACCACACAAATCACAAAGAAGCAAGGCCCATACTTTGAGAAAAAAGGTAAGCCCAAAATTTTGGTTTTAGACTTTAAAGGTAAAGCCCATTTGGGAATTTTTGGTTTTAAATGGGAAATTTGGTTTTAAATGGGAGCAAAACTTTGGTTAAATGGAAGCAATTTTTGGTTTTAATGGGTTAAGAGGGGCTTTTGATTCTGAAAATTTGGATTACAAGGCCCACAACTCAGTTTGAATGAAGTCCAGCAGAGAAGTTGTGAAAATTCTAGGCCCACTGTTTGGTTTTCAATGAAGCCCAGCTGAGCAATTTAGACGAAGCACAACAGTTTAATTTTAAACAGAAGCCCAAAGTTCAGTTTAAATTTTAAGCCCACGGTTTAGTTACAAACTATAAGCCCACTCTTCAGTTAAACTACAAGCCCAGACTTCAGTTCGAAACAAAATTTAAACAAGCCCACAAATTTAGGGATACACAACAAGCCCACAGAACTGTTTTGAGTTTAGGCTTACTGTTTTTAGGCTTACTCAAGCAAATGCAACAACCCAGTTGGGTCTTAGCCAAACCAATGCAGCACCACAGCTTCTCCTGCTCCTTTTCTTTTCCTTTGCTTTGGCTTGAACAGCAGCACCACAGGTAGTATCACAAGCTTTTTGGCTCTCAGTACACTGCTACTCCTTTCTCCTCCATCTCTTTTGCCTTTGCATCAGCAACACCAACTACCTGACACTCACTGTGTGTGATCAGTACACAGAAAAGGCATGGAATGGTGGAAGCAAAATGAACAACTGCATAAAGCACTGCAGTTAGAACTGCAGATGAGCAGGCAGTTTTCAGAGATAACACAATTTGTATTTGTGCAGCAGGAGCAAGTTGCAGATGCAATAGCAAGGTTACAGTCTCACAGAGTGCAAATTACAAGAGTGCAGTTGGACATAGATGGAGATATTTCCAGTTACAGCACAACTCAGTTGAGATTGTCAGTTCAATTGGACTGAAACATAGCTAACAAGATGCAATGGTGCAGTGGTTGACAGTATACCATTTCAAGTAAGCTTCAGGTGACAGAGTTACAGATGCAATATGGCCTAAATGGCTGAAATCTGAACTGTAACTGAGATTCTTATCAGTTCATAGAAGCATGAGCAGAATTAAGACACAAGTGTGCTTATCAGTTCAAATGTGCACAAGACACCAATCACAAAAATAAGCCAAAAGATGCAAGCTATGTTGCCAATACAGAGCAAGATGCTAAGATGCAAGTGTAAGCAAGGATCAGATGGCACAATCTTTCAGAGGACAAGAAGGTTATACGACACCAAATGCAGTTCACAGTGCTAGATGCAGTTGTACTGAGATGAAGTTACAGGTGTAGAACAGAATGATGTCAACTACACTAGCATGCTAGCACAGGACAAAAGTGACTAAATACAAGCTACAAAATGGGACTTAAATGCAGATGCACTTGAGATGCAGAACAGATATACAAGTTACAGATATGCACAGATTGAAAAACTAGTATGCAGGGCATAGGACAAAATACTGGAGAGTATGCAGTTATGCACAAAGATGCAGGTGGAGCTAAAACAAGATGGATATACGATGAAGTGATGCAGAACTACAGCTAAGTATGCAAATACAGCTAAGTTAACAGAACAAAAGATGATAGAATGATGCAGCTACAGATGCTCAGAACTGAAAAAATTAAAACTACATCTAAACTATATTATCAATAGCAAGAAAAGACAAAAATTAAACACATATATACAGGGTGAAAAGTTGAAAATCAGTGAAGAAGGCAAAAGAAGCAAATACACCGCTACCGAGTCCCCGGCAGCGTCGCCAAAAACTTGGTATGGTTTAATAAGAACCTACAAATTAGACCTGCAAGTATACAGGGTCAGTTGTAGTGAGTGAGTTAAGAAGGGGTTTGTCCTCAGGGACAAGGTGGGTGCTAAAGTTGCTTCTAATGGTCTTTACTAACTGATTCTATGCAAGAGTAACATAATTGTTGTTTGGTTGGGTGTCGAAACGACGAAGATGATTGATAGTAACAGAAACAGTAAAGTAATATGCAAAAAATAAATAAATAGAGCAAATGATGAGAATGGTACTAGGGCCTTTGAGTCCACCACTAACTTATACTAGTTATTCTGCTCATAACACTAACCTTGTCCTTATATCTGATAACAAAAGGGATGTCAATCCTCTGTATATCTAAGGTCACCTTGATATGAATGATTCAATCACAACTAAGGTATTTCTCCTAAGCATTAACTGTCTTTTCAGGGAACAACTAATCAAAAGATCAATATATGGGATTAAGTATGAGTTGTAGTTCTTCAGCACAATATTATTCTAATTACAATGGATACATGGCATACACTGTGAAAGTAAAGTACTGAAGTCCTAAGATTGAATTTTATTCTAAAACAATTAAGCACAACAAGGTTACTGCCATTAACAGGAATAACTAGTAGCAAACTAGGGCTTCATCTAAACCCTAGCAGGTGAATTTAGAACAAGATGAAGATGATGAAATCAAACATGAACTACTGCTTGGTGCACCGGCTAATCCGGGCATATCTTCTACTCACACCCACACACTCAATTTATAGTTACAATCTACAGAATTAGGGTTACAGACATTTCCCCCAAATTCAAAACAGGGCAGTTGAATTAGGGTTACACAATTACCTAATTTGATGGGTCAAATCTTGCCCATGCCGACTGCAGCTGCTCCTCTTCTTCTCCCTCATGCTGCTACGCTCAGCCTAGCTTCCTCTGCCCATCAACCTAGTTCACCAATTTCAAACCCTAATAGTGATAAGGATGGTGAAATTGGTGAAATAGACTAATAGGTTATCATAGGATGATGGGGTAGTGAGGGGATTTGTTGTTTGGTGAAGTAAGGTGGTTATGGAAGTTTGTTGAAGGCGTCTATGGCAGGGAATGGCGGTGGCAGGGAGTGGTGGTGTTGCAGAGGGTGAGGGAGGAAGATGGGTTCGATGGGGTTTGAGGAAGGGGCTGTTTGTTTTGCGGGTATAGGTGTTAGGTGTTGTAGTGTTGAGCGGTTGTAGCAAATTCGATGTCCAGCGAAGATGATACGTTGGATAATCACATCTGGATTGAATCGAACGGCTAAGATGGAACAGGCTTGCAGCGACCCTTGGATGCGTGATACAACAATTCTGACGGCTTAGATTGGAGTTAGGTACTATGATGTTTGACAAGAGCTTCAAGATTTGATGCTCGGTGATGAGGCGACCGTTGGATGATGTGATGGATCCAATCTGACGGCTCTCATGGAAATGGGTATGGATATTGGAAATGGATTTGGGTAAGGGTTTTGGGCCTTGGGTATGCCAAGCCCATATCTTCTTTAAGGACAATTCTTCCTCTTCAAGCCCACTTCTAGTTGATCCGGCTCTTGCAAACATCATTCTTCGCTGCCTTTCTGCGGGAGTCTTTGTCGTTTCTTTGCTCTTTTCGCTCCGTGAGTTAACCAGGCTTTATTTAGTACCTAAAAATGCAAAATTAATTAAGAAAAATATTTAGTCTTGAAAACAACGAAAACACAGAATATGGGATAAAATGGAGCGTTAATGCACAAAAGATGAGTTAAATGCCAATAAAAAGGGTGCAAATATATACAATATTTGGCACTCATCAGTTCCTTCAAACTCTCGGAAGTTTTCTGGTGTTCTTGAAGAGTTGAAGGAGATGCGAAAGGAGATTCAACAAATAAAGGCTTTTGTGTATAAGACTCATGAGATTCAGAAGGTCCTGGTTCCACAACATCAGCTGAGAAGGTTTATTGATATAAACTCCTACCTGAATGAACCTTATGTGCCAATGGTTGTTGACGACAAGGAGTTCGGGGACGATAAAGAATTCTTCAAAGGTCTTATTGCCTAGTAAATCTTCTGTTTTCTGTTTTTATTAGAAGAATAACTAGAGTTTGGAATAGCCATTATTGTGATTACACATAGCTATGTCCAACGTTTTCATCTTCATGTTTTTAGATTTATTGGTTTAAATTCTAAATTTTTTTGGAAGATGATTGTTGCAGTATTAATCTTTATGGTTTTATATATTGCAATATTGTTATGGGATTTGTGTGTTTACGTCCGTGAACTTGACCGTCTCATATCTTGTCAAAAGTAAAGTCTTTCGTATGTCGATATGCATGTATTGATAAAAGAATGAATGGACTTTTGACAAATACAAAAGTTAAGCCTATATTGTCAATTATTAATGGAAGATAGGTTAAAATCTTTTGTTTGCAAGGATCATGTCTATTAAATGTCATTATGAAAATAGTGATGGGAAATAGAATGAATCCTTGTATATTCCGCAGTAATTGATCTTCCCTGATCCATAATTTATGTATTACTGTGAGGCTCCGTAAAGTGTCTTATGTTGAGCATTAAACAACCAAGTTGATTATTTTTGATTAGCTATGTTGTTGTTCCGTAAGATACTTTATGTCGAGCATTTTGAACTAAATTAATCATCTTGTTTGGTTATTTAGATATGACTCCATAAGTCTTCTTATGTTTGAGCGTTCATGACTGGGTTGATTGTTTAACTTAGTCATTGCTCATAGACTCTCTTATGTGAGTATGACCAATTAAATTGATTACTTTTGTGGTTAATTTGGTTGTGTATTTCGATTAGATTAATTATGGGTTTACTTGTGATTAATCTAATTGAGCGCTCTTAAGTCTCCATAAGTTTACTTGTGTTAAGCATTTTTTGGTTAAATTAATCATGAACTTCTTGTGGTTAATTTAATATTTTGGATTCAAATTCATACTTGTATGTGATTTGTTATGTCCAAAGAAATCCTTATTTTCTCTTTCGAAATTAAGGTCGCTCTTGTTGTTCCCTTGGGAATGACATTTAATGTGGGGAGTTCTTTTTTGAACTTGCGCTTAATTGCCAAATCTTTGTGGGGAGTGCGGCTGTGGAATATTATAGGGGTTATCTTGTATCTTTAAACTCCTTGATGAATGCATTTAGCTTCGGCTTTATGATTGCATCTAAATAAGATGATGTGGGTTCTTTCTTTTGGTCATGAAATGCCTCTTTCGGAAATTTCATTAGGATCTCGTTCTTGTACCTTTGCCAATTTTATTGACAAAAAGGGGGAGAATTAATATGTAGTTCACACTACAAATACATATGGTTTTCGGATCATTATGTAAGGGGGATTGGTTTCCATGTGAGATGGAGTATTGACTAAGGGGGAGTGATACATATCACCATAGTATTGTTGTTGAAGTTGTGATACAATTGAACTTTGACGATGTGTAATGATACTATGACACTGTATAACAATGATTGAGAACTATTGTTTTCTTGTTGTTATAGCTACGGATTTTTAACAACGATGATGCTAAACTTACAAACTTTGGGATCATTGGAGTACTTGGAAGTGACGAAGATTTCGAGTAATGTTGAAGATTAGGCATGTGGAATAGGAGCTACAAAAGTTTATTTATTTATTTTTTGTATTCCATATGTATTAATAGTTTTGCAACTAAAATTGACAAAGGGGGAGATTGTTAGAGCATTTCTCGGTCGAACTCGCATGCGTTGCTATCTCAAGCATGTTTGTCAATATTAGATCAAAACTATAAGTCTTGATTACTAGCCTATTAGAGATAAGGTCTTGGATTAGGATAGAAAGTGTAGTTGAGCTCAAGACTTCATGGCAATCATCATACAAGACGAAGGACTACTCAAGGAACTGGTGGATCTTCATCGACTAAAAGGTATGTGGAGACTTGAACTTATCTGTCACTCAAAAGTCTATTTACTCTATCTCCTACTCTTGAGACAAAAGTCGTTTTGATATATATACTTTCATTATACACATTTGCTATTTCGAGCCAAGTTTATCTAGCCTATCTATTTCTCGAAATGTGTGTTGGTAAGCTTTCGCTTTAGACGAATTCATCTTTACCAAGTGACGAAAGTCATGTTATGTTTCAATCACTTTGAAAATTTCTCTGATGAAAAATGGTTTGTGAATAACGGCTATATAAAGTTCTCTGAGAATGTTTCAATGATTGAAATGAGAGTTTAGATTACATAACCATTGGTAGGATATAAACATTGTTGTGGAAACACATATATATTTATAAGTCCTTATTCCTTGAACCAAAGTTTGCGAACTTTGTTGATCAAGATAAATGGAAGTGGCGTGAGCCAAGTCCGCGAACTTGCGGAACTTCTCGACCCGAGATTTTCTTCTGGAGTTTGTGTACTCCTTCCATGAGCTTAAATCCGCGAACCCAGTCCGCGAACTTGAGCAGGTTATATCTAAAGTCGGTTGTTCTCGAACTAATGTTTAAATAAACTAAGGAATGCTTTTGCAACCGTGGCTATAAAGTTCATGAACCGATTCGAGTGAATCAAACCGATTTTGCTTCAATTGTGTCTTATGTAGTTACATAAGATTTCCTTGCAATTGAACAACTCTCTAACTAGTTCATTTGAGTCATTTGAACTAGTTATGGTGAAGAAGAATAAGGTTGATATGAGAGTAATCATATGGCTAACCTTTTAGTTAACTTGTTGAACCAACAAATGTTAATATTTGGGTACGGTTATTAAACCCAAAATTTGACATTTCATTTGTGTGTGACAAGCTAAGTTTTCGATCTAACGGTTGAGAAATATTAGCTTGAATCTAATCAGGTTTTCATCTAACGGTGAACATTGAATGCTTTGTTACTAAGCTAACATTGATTGCAAAACCTGATTTGAAAGTGTATATAAGGGGGAACTCTAGCTACTGGGAAACCTAATACCCACACATTCCGTGTGATACTAGTTATGCTAAGCTAGAGTCGATCTCCTTTAACCTTTGGTTTCTTCTTCTAAACCAGGTTAACGACTTAAAGAATTCATTGGGATTGTGAAGCCAGACCGATACTACTTTTATCGTAGTTGTGTGATCTGATCTTGCATCTTCTATCGTACGAGTACAAGGAAAATACTTGTAATACTAAGCTGTTCTTCGGGAATCACAAACAAACTTCGTCTCATCGTTTGTGATTCCGCAATATCTTTTTTTGCCGCGTCGATTAAGATTATTGTGCGGTGATTGATAATACTAAGCTGTTCTTCGGGAATATAAGTCTGGTATTATTGATTGGTTCCTGTTCACCTTGATTTATCAAAAGATGGAACAAAACTCGTAGGTATATTCGTGGGAGACGGATTTATCTATTATCGTAGACTTTTCTGTGTGATACAGATTTGTTTATTAAATTCTTCGACTTTGGGTCGTAGCAACTCTTAGTTGTGGGTGATATCAGCTAAGGGAATCAAGTGCGCAGTATCCTGCTGGGATCAGAGGCGTAGGAGCATAACTGTACCTTGGATCAGTGTGAGATTGATTGGGGTTCAACAACATTCCAGACAAAAGTTAATTTAGAGTAGGCTAGTGTCTGTAGCGGCTTAATACAATGTGTGTTCAGTATGGACTAGGTCTCGGGGTTTTTATGCATTTGTGGTTTCCTCGTTAACAAAATTTCTGGTGTCTGTGTTATTTCAGTTTCCGCATTATATTGTTTTATCTTTATAATTGAAATAATACAGGTTGTGCGTTAGATCATCAATTAGAATAATCCAACCTTTGGTTGTTGATTGTCATTGATTGATCCTCGGATATTGGTCTTTGGTACCATCCGAGTTATTCCTTGTATTTGATTAGAACTCGCAGTTCCTGCTTGAGTAAATCAAATCAAGAGAGAGATATAAACTCGTTGATATACTTTTACTTGATTGAGTCTTGTTGATTCTCTTAAAAGTATATTCGAGTTTGTCCATACAGATTGCTAATCGAATTGTTGGGTGTGGTTGTTGTGCCCCCACTTTTTCATATATGCCCTGCATCCACAGTCAATTAGGACATGGGATGATCTTACGAAAGAATTTTTCAAAAAGTTCTTCCCAAATCACAAGACTGCGACCATTCATCAAAGTCTGAATAACTTTGTGTAATTAGAGGGTGAGACCTTAGCTAAATACCTGGAGAGATTTAATGAATTATTGTTTCAGTGTCCTCACCATGGTTTTGAAAAATGGACACTTGTGCAAATTTTGTATGAAGGTCTAGATGTTGCCGCCCGAACAACAGTTGAGTCAATGTGCAACGGTTTATTTATTGACAAAAGTGTTGATGAGTCTTGGACTTTCCTAATCGAAGTTGCTGAAAAGACTCAGCAGTGGGAGTCCATTCGTGAACCTAGAAAGACTGCCCCTGTAGGTAATGTTCATAGGATTGAGTCCGACTTTGAGGGAAATGCGAAAATTGCATCGTTGGCTAGGAGAGTAGAGGCGCTAGAGCTTCAGAAGAATGTGAAACCTACTGCCACTACTCTCCGTGACCATGTCTAAATGTCTATTTGTGCTGCATGTAATAGTTCTGACCATCTAGTGGACAGTTGCCGAGAAATACTTGCATTTCAGGATAGACTTGAACAAGCCCATGTTTTGTATCAAAAGCAAGAACATAACCCTTATTCACAGACCTACAACCCAGGGTGGAGGAACCACCCTAAATTTTCATGGTCCAAGGGCCCTGTACAAGGGGGTGCATCAGGAAACGCACAAGGGTATTCATATCCTAGGAACCCCCAGGTACAATCGTACACACAACACCCTTCTGAAAAGAAATTATCAAGCATTGAAGAAAGTGTCGGTTTGTTGACCCAAAATCTTTTGAAAAATCAGAAGACCACTGACCAACGTTTTACAAGTCTAGAACTTAAGATAGGTCAGATCCGTGATGCGCTTAATGACAGGGAAAATGGTAAGTTTCCAAGTCAGCCTGAACAAAACCCAAAAGGCACATTTCAGGCAAGTACGTCTACTTGTAATGAGACTGCACATACTTTCACTACTCTTCGTAGTGGTAAAGCAGTTGATAACAATGTAAGCATGCCTGAAAAGAGTGAGTCTATGTCTAAGTCACAATTTCATACAACGTCGCATGATACACCAGTTGTTTAAAATGAATCTGAGCATGTCCCTAGATCTAAAAAATTTGTTGATATTGATGTTTTTGTGACATCAAATGTGCCTGTAGCTCCTTTTCCTCAAAGGTTAAAGAAACAAAAGAAAGGAACACAGTATAGTGAGATATTGGAATTGTTCAGGCGAGTCAATATTAACATTCCATTTCTCGAAGCAATCAAGCAGATTCCTGCTTATGCTAAGTTCCTGAAAGATTTGTGCACACAAAAGCGAAAGCTGAATGTGCACAAGCGTGCCTTTCTGGCCGAACATGTAAGTTCTATCATTCAAAACAAAACTCCACCTAAGTTTAGAGATCCAGGTTGTCCAACAATCTCATGCAATATAGGTGACCATACGGTCAATAAGGCGTTACTAGATTTAGGGGCAAGTGTGAACCTACTGCCATATTCGGTATATGTGCAGTTGGGTCTTGGAGAGTTAAAATCAACACCTATAACTCTGCAATTGGAGGACAGATCTCAAAATTCCACGTGGTGTGGTAGAAGATGTTTTGATTAAGGTTTATAAGTTCTATTTTCCTATGGACTTCATTGTATTAGATACTCGGCATGTGCAGAATCCAGACTGTCACATTCCTGTCATTTTAGGACGTCCTTTCTTGGCGACGTCCAATGCAATTATTAATTGTCGTAATGGAGTGTTGAAGTTGTCATTTGGCAACATCACCGTGGAGTTGAATGTTTTTAATGCTAGCCAGAAACATTTAGATCTTGATGATCATGATGATGTGCATGAAATCAACATGATTGAAAGTTTGGTTCAGGATTCGTTGTCTATTAACATGTCTGTCGATCCTTTACATGCTTGTTTGAACAATTTTAACTTGGATCTGTTTGATGATGAATACATAAGTGAAGTGACTTCTTTGCTTGAATCTGCACCTCTCATGGACACCACTAAATGGAAATCTAGAGTGGAGCCACTTCTACTCTCGGAATCCAAGTCTGTCCCATCTCTTGTTGAGCCACCAAAGCTTGAACTGAAACCATTGCCTGATACTCTTAAATTTGCATTTTTGGGTTCTTCTAATACTTTTCCTGTAATCATTTCGTCTGCTTTAGATATAGAACAGGAGAGTAAGCTTTTAAAAGTACTTAGAAAGCATAAAAAAGCCTTAGGATGGACAATCTCGGATATTAAGGGTATTAGTCCCACAGTTTGTATGCATCACATAAATCTTGAAAATAATGCTAAAACATCTAGGGAAATGCAGAGGCGACTAAATCCTAACATGAAAGAAGTTGTTAGAGGTGAGATCCTTAAGCTTCTTGATGCGCGTATCATATACCCGATGTCAGATAGCAAATGGGTTAGTCCTATTCAGGTTGTGCCGAAAAAGTCAGGAGTTACTGTAGTTCAAAACGATAAAGATGAGTTAGTTCCTACTCGAGTAACCACATGGTGGCAAGTTTGCATTGATTATAGGAATTTGAATGTAGTTACAAGGAAAGATCACTTCCTTCTCCCTTTCATAGATCAAATGTTAGAAAGATTATCTGGGCATAGTCATTATTGTTTCTTAGACGGCTATTCTGGTTACAACCAGATTCACATAGCACCTGAGGACCAGGAAAAGACTACATTTACATGTCTTTATGGTACATTTGCTTATTGTCGCATGCCCTTTGGGTTATGTAATGCACCCGCCATATTTCAACGTTGTATGATGAGCATTTCTTCTGACATGATAGATAATTTCCTTGAGATCTTTATGGATGATTTCTCTGTGTTTGGATCTTCTTTTGATGAATGTTTGAACCATCTCACTCTTGTGCTGATTAGATGTAAAGAAAAAAATCTGGTTCTGGACTGGGAAAAGTGTCATTTTATGGTGAACTCAGGCATAGTTCTAGGACATATCATCTCTGAAAAAGGCATTGAAGTAGATAAATCTAAAGTTGACCTCATTCAACACTTGCCGCAACCTCGCTCCGTGAGGGAGGTTAGATCATTTTTAGGCCATGCTGGTTTCTACCGTAGATTCATTAAAGATTTCAGTAAGATCTCAAGGACACTGTGTAATCTACCTGGTAAAGATGTTGCTTTTGTGTTTGATGATGCTTGTGTGCGTGCATGGGAAGAACTCAAAACTCTTCTAATTCAAGCCCCTATAGTCCGACCACCTGACTGGAAATTTCCATTTGAAATCATGTGTGACGCGTCTGATTTTGGTGTTGGTGCTGTTTTAGGACAACGCGTCAACGGACTTCTATATGTGATATACTATGCTAGCAAGACTCTTAATAATGCTCAACTTAACTACTCAAAAACTGAGAAGGAATTGCTTGTTGTTGTTTTTGCATTGGACAAGTTTAGATCATACTTGATAGGGTCTAAGGTCATCATATACACTGATCATGCTGCTCTGAAATTTCTTCTTTCTAAGAAGGATGCTAAAGCTCGTCTCATCCGATGGATACTGTTATTGCAGGAATTCGATCTCGAAATTCGAGATAAGAAATGTCCTGAAAATGTGGTTGCTGATCACTTGTCTAGATTAAATGTTGAGTCTTTTGATGATTCCTTGCTTATTAGAGAGTCTTTTCCTGATGAACAGTCGATGCTTGTGTCTGAGTTTCCTTGGTTTGCTGACATTGTGAACTATCTTTCCACGGGAAGGATGCCTTTGCATTGGTCAAGACAAGACCGTTCTACGTTCTTGGATGAAGTTAAATACTTCTTTTGGGATGACCCATACCTGTTTAGGTATTGCCCGGACCAACTCATTAGGAGATGTGTCCCCAACAGTGAACAGAAAGATGTGATATCTTTCTGTCATGACCATGCATGTGGAGGCCATTTCAGTGGCAAGAAAACTGCGGCAAAAGTCTTGCAGAGTGGGTTTTATTGGCCATCGTTATTCAAAGACTACCATGCTTATTGTATTGCTTGTTAACGCTGTCAGAAACTAGGAAGTATTTCCAAAAGAAACATGATGCCATTGCACCCTATTTTGATTGTTGAACTGTTTGATGTTTGGGGAAGTGACTTCATGGGTCAGTTTCCCAATTCTGAAGGTAAGCTATACATCCTTGTTGCTGTTGATTATGTTTCTAAGTGGGTAGAAGTAATTGCAACCAAAAAAATGACCACAAGGTAATACTTTCGTTCTTAAAAGAAAGCATATTCTCTCGTTTTGGCACACCTAGAGCTATAATTAGTGATGTTGGTTCACACTTTTGCAATAGGTCTTTTGAGTCATTAGTTCGCAAGTATGGCATAACTTATAAAGTCGCAACCCCATACCATCCACAGACCAGTGGCCAAGTAGAGGTTTCTAATAGGGAGATTAAGCATATTCTTGAAAAGACGGTTAACCCGTCTAGAAAAGATTGGTATTTGAGATTGAATGATGCCTTATGGGCTTATAGAACAACATGTAAAACTCATATTGGCATGTATCCTTACAGACTTGTGTATGGAAAGCCTTGTCATTTACCTGTTGAATTAGAACATCGTGCATGTTGCGCTATCAAAAAGATTAACTTTTCTCTTGATAAGGCAGGTACTCAACGGAAACTTCAGCTCAATGGATTGGAAGAGCTTAGAAATGATGCTTATGATAGTGCTAAGTTGTACAAAGACAGAATAAAAGTGTTCCATGACAAGCACATTTTGCGCAAGTCATTCACTTCAGGCCAGAAAGTTCTATTGTACAACTCTCGCTTGCATCTTTTTCCAGGTAAATTGCGTTCTAGATGGACGGGCCCGTTCATGGTGCGAACAATTTTTCCTCATGGAGCAGTAGAACTCGAAGATGTAGCAACTAAGAAAGTTTTCAAGGTCAATGGGCATAGACTGAAGCCGTTCCTTGAACCAATTCCACCTGAAATTGAAATAACCGATATGGAAGACCCTGTTTATCTGTATTGAACTGATCAACCCTTGTACATACAAGGTTTAGAGTTCCATTTTCTTTCTCTTGCTTTCTTTTTCGTTTTGGTTTGATAAAATATCTTTTTCACTGTTTTGCATAGCATCTGTTTTTTTGTTGTTGTTGTGATATCTACCTTGTTATTTGCTTTGGAAACACTCTACTGTCTCTGGTTTGGCAACATTTTTTGGATCTGGTACTCTCTAACCTCTTCTTTATCTTCATGGCATGTTATAGCTTTGCGAATCCTTAGAAATATTAAGGAAAGTGTTTAACATAGGTTTGGGGGTGAGAGTAGATATCACATGAACTTTGTAGTGATTTGGTATGCTTGAATCTTGTGAATAGATAACATCTTAAAGCTAATAAAAAATGAAAATGAAAAATGGAGCTCATTTACCTTGAATTGTGATACTTGTGTGCATGTATGATATCTTAGGATTCTTAGTCTAGATGATGAGGCACCCCTGATCTTAGCACAATTCACATTGTGATATAGAAAATTTGCACATGCACGATCTTCCAAGCGTGTATAGCGTCGGTGTTTCATAGGTTAAGTAGGCTGCCAATCATCTAGAATACTGAATGAGACTTGACTAGCTTGTTCTTTGGTTGGCTGGGATAGAAGTTGAAGGATATGTTAAGAAAAGCAACCATTGAATTTTACCGGGTGCATCGAAAAGGTCCGCCTCTTGCTAAAAGTGTCATGTAATCTATTTTTTCTGTTTTTGTGTAAAGTTTTGTTGTGTCAGTTTGTTTTGTATCTTTCATTACTCCAAATTCAGTTGAAAAAGAAAAATGTCACCAAAAAGATTTAGAAAGAAAAGAAAAGAAAAATCAGCTTATCAAAAAAAAAAAAAAATTGAAAAAGAAAAAGAAAGAAAAAAGAAGTATCCTTTGTTTTATTATGTTCTATTTCAGTAAAACTGTTAAAGTGTCTCTCTTGCCTCAAAAAAAGAGAGTAGTCAATGTAAATATTGCAGTCAAGGTTCTTTGCTGTTATGTGTTGTAAATAGTCTTGTAATATGCAAGGAGGGTGTAGCCATTGATGTACAACGCGGGTAAGCTGAAATATCACCAACTCATCAGGAGAACATTCACAATTCTCGTAAAGCCGGACATCTAGCTTGGCTTTGAATTCAATTCTTAGCCTAAAAACTATCTCTTAGTAACTGGCAGTCATAACTTCCTAGAGTAAATCATTCTCTATGCATGTATAAGGCAGATACACTTTACACTCTTATCACATGTCCTTAGTTGTTTCAGTGCTGGAATTGTGCCTTTGAAAGCTAGATTGAGATATCCAATTGTTGTGAGCTAAAATTGAATGCAGGTATCACTTTCATGGAATCTGAGCTTATATTTTTTCCTATAACTTTGTGGGTATATTTTGACCAGCGACAGTGGTGTAGGTAGGACTTTTCTTTTGGTTTTGTGTTTTACTCGAGGACGAGCAAAAGGCAGGTTTGGGGGTATTTGATGGGCACCTAATATTGCATACATTCTTATCATTTTGTAGGTATTTATGGTACTTTGTTGCACTAATTGCTTGTATTTATGCCAAATTATGTATTTTGTAGTTCTTGTTCGTTGCGAGTAAAATGTGTGGAAATTTTCCTGACTTTTGTTTTGTAATGCTAGGGGAATGAAAAGAAAGGTCTGAGCACGTGCTATGAAGGAAGTGGAGCCACAATGCCCTGTCAAGCTAGATACCAGGTCGATGTTAAGCAGACACGTGTAGTGGAGAAGGCATCCAGGGTGCCAGCAGACTTGTGAATCTAATGGATCTATTAGTGGATGAGAATCTCAAGAAGAAGAATTATATGATCATGAAATGAAGTAATGGGCCGAAATCCAAGTGATACCCATGTTGGGAGTTAAAGAAAGGAAGCCAGGTCCAAGTTCCATTCTCATATACCAAAAACATGTATTCATGTGCAACACCCAAACAGACCCTTAATCCATCTTTCATTTCACTTTCTCCTACGCAACCGACAATCCCCTCTCTATCATCTGAGAACCAGAGACAACCCTAACTCTATCAGTCTTATCTCTTTCTATCTCTATTTCGGTTCATATCAAATCAATTCGTCCATCGTTATTGACAATTTCATCTCTCTCTACTGCGAATCACCCTTTCTCTCATTATTCACCATCCATTTCAGTCATAACCCTAGGCTATAAAATAGAAAATTAGGTCGTCTGACTGCTTTTCAAAAGTGACAGAACTGAAAGCTAGAGGTCTGAATTTGTTTCTCCTTTCAAACACCAACAAATCCAACAAGTAAGTGACAAGGTTAGGGTGGATGTTCATAATGAAGTTTATCCAAAAATTGGGTTAGTCAAAGACAAGGTCAGGCGTGATAAGGTAGGTCTGAATTTTCAGTTCTCTACAACATCAACATCAGTCAAATGGGTGAAGATAATGCAGTGGCGGTACATGAATGAAGAGTCTTACAAAGTGGTCAGTTTCGAGAACAAAATCCCAAGAATTTTATATTGTTTCCGTTGATATTAGGGATTGGGAAAAGGGGGAGAAATCTATGTATAAAAGGAGGGGTTATGGTGTGTATTGGGTATGCAGGGAGTGAGGAGTAGGAGTAGAAATCAGTTCCCATTCCTTGTTTCCATCTCTTGCTTATGTTTGTGAGTGACTTAGTAGAAATCAGTTGAATAAAGAAGTGATTGGGTCAATGAGTTTATCAATTTCACAACTTCATATGCTTTCTGGTTTCACAATAGTTATGTTCTAACTTTCTTAGCTAGGACATAGATGAAGCCCTTGATTTACTGCCAGATTATTCATGTTTTCGACATTGTTCCTGATGTGTTTCATTGAGTAAGAATGGTTTCAACCTAGAGCTGCCATTTATAACTTTCACTTAGTATGTCAGGCATCCTAAGTTGTTAGAGTAATTACATCTTGTAGCTTCAACCTGTGCTTACATGATCTATTCTAATCTGTGATTAGTTGTGCTGTTGAAAGACAACTAATGCTAGAGATTGATACTTCTAGTTGATGTTAAACCATATATATTATGAATTGATTCCTTATTGAATAAGCGAGAGACTTGTATCTTTATCGCTGTTCTCCATAAGGGAAAATGAACCTTGTCGACAACTGGATTTTCTAGTAGAGGTTAAGTGGTGGATTCAATTATCCTAGTGCATTTTACTTGTGTGTTTAAATCCTTTATTTCTGTATTCCTGTTTGTATTTCCGCATCCATATTTCTATTTGAATTTTCTAGTTTGATCTTTGTCATCATCTTGTCGTTTCGACACACAAACTCCCCGTTATTACTTCTTGTTCGAATCAGTATTAGTTAGGCTTTGAAATTCATCTTCACACCAACCAAGTCCCTGTGGGAACGATCCGTGCTTACTGTATTGTACATTGTAGACACCGTATACTTGCGGATAATATAATTATAGGTGTCTTTTCCTAGCCTACCAGATGCACATTAACACCCTGCGAACCCCGTATAACAATAAGGACTTCTCCGGTTTTCTGAGAGACCCATGATAACCGAAAGAGTCATGTGCTCGACCCAAGACCCGTGGTAACGCTAAGGATTCTTGATGTTCTATCATAGATTTGGGGAAACCCTGGGAGTCTTTGATAGTTTGTTGGCTAAAGACCCAGGATAATGTCGAGGAGTCTTTAACCTAAGAGATTTTCCATGGCCGGTATGTGATAAATTGAGACTTGTGGGAGACAAATACCATTTACCATAGAGTGGTGAAGGCCTTTTACTTCAGATTGATAGGGGCTCTTCGCCTTCGAGCAATGAAGGCTTTTCGCGGAGTGATGAAGGTTATTCGCCTTCGAGTGATGGAGGTTCTTCGCTTTTGGAGCGATGAAAATCTTCACCTTGGATCGATGTAATCTCCTAGTCCTAACTAGGCTTTTTCAGCTTTGAGCTAGCTTTTCTTTCTTACGGAGTTGAACTCCGTCTTGAACCTTTTCCCGGCTAGAATTTTGAGCTTCACACTGAATCAATTGTGTTTAAGTTCACACGCTCCTCTATATGGCCTGTTAACTGACTGCACTCATGGGCTTGAGTACCTCGAATGGGTTGGACATCCGACAAAATGACAAGTTTTCCTTGGACTATAAAATGACTGTTTTATCCCTAGGTCGTAAAGTGATTTTTTTACCCTTGGTCCAAAAGTCGCCATCTACGTTAGGTTCCCTACTCAGCGCGGAACTGTAAGTGTTGTGTGTTGAATATATAGATGGTGCATACCATCTTTCTTGCGAAATCCTCATTACTTCTGTGATAAGTGCATAATTCATATAATTTTAGTGTTCATTCCATACTTGTTTTAGCTATAATTCTTGCATATTTTCTTGTTATTACTCTTGTTTTCTTTTATTTGTTTCCATTAGGTGAATCATCTC
Organism: Papaver somniferum; assembly: GCF_003573695.1. Lineage (NCBI taxonomy): Eukaryota > Viridiplantae > Streptophyta > Magnoliopsida > Ranunculales > Papaveraceae > Papaver > Papaver somniferum. The sequence continues at coordinate 715,977 of NW_020624154.1, read as the reverse complement.
AAGAAGAGTGAAAAATTTTGTAAATGAGCTAAGAAAAGAAGTACTCCAAGTATCCAAGTCGAACAAAAGCAAAAAGGAGCAAAAGTGCTCAAAATCAAGAAATGGGTCAAATACCAAGCTTAACTCATTCAAATTCAGGATTTCTCATCACCATCTTGAAGAGAATTGAAAGACAAAGAGAATGCATAAAGAATGAGGTCATTCCGAATTCGGACGAAGAAGTTATAGGTGAAACAAGCTTATCGAATATCGAAGTCTACAAGAGGGTACACGTACTGGGTACGTGTACTGTCAGAATATGGAATATCGTGAACTGTTTGGGTACTTGTACCAAAAGTCCCTGGATTTTAAGAATAAAGAGGGTACACGTACCTGGTACGTTTACCCTAATTGCCAAAATCCATGAACTATTTTTTAGGTATTTATTTCATAATTTAGGTTCGACAGATTCGAGCAAAAAATAGGACATTTGAACTTAATATTCTTCATTTGTTCTTCATAAAGTGAAATTCGATTAACATATTCGTGTTTAATTATCAGCCGAACTATTCATCAGCACTTTTAGAATGAATAAAAATGAGAGCTCGACCTTCGCTCTGTAACTGTTGTAAAACTCTAATTTTTTCGATTCAAACATAATCGATCAATCAAACACAAAAAAATAGGATTTGTGGGAAATACCTTGTGTTGTACATTTCCTTGTAATGAGAGAAGAAAAGAGGAAAGAAAAAAAATGAATTTTTTAAATTTAAAGAATTTTTTTTTTTTTAAGGGAATTTTAAAAAAAAAGATATATAATTTATTAATCAAGGATATTTAAGTAACTTAACCACACATTAGACACCACTTATCACTATGGGTCATCACTATATATGCCCCAAAAGTTCTCGTATGCCCAAATTACAGTTCAAATAAAAAATAATGCTAGGTAGAACCCTCTCGTAAAACGGAGATTGCGGTAGGAGTTATAATATTTCATCGGTTTAACCAAACCCATAGGATAGAAGTTTTATTTGTTTGGTACGGTAACTGGTAACCCCAATTAGGGTTGCACATGGGTTGGTCGGTTCGGGTTTCAACTAAAACCATCCACAAAACCGCTACTCCTCCGATTTTTATTTTTAAGACTATTCTCGTGCGACCTATATTCGACCCCCGGATTTGAGTCGGCCGGGTTGAAGATAAATTACGATTTTAACCGATTACAGTTCTAGGTAAATATTTGTAGGGGTGACGGACTGAATCAAAGAAAAATAACTGGAGATGAATAGAACTGGTAAGATTTTAAGAATGAGACGGGATGAGAGAGAGTGAAAGAAGGGACCCGAAGAAGAACCGTAAAAGATAAGATTTTTTTTTCTTTAAAAAGGATTATTATTAATTTAAATATGATGATTACATATTGTGAAATCTTCCTTTGCCCAATCTAGAATATCCTGTGGAAAATTATTAACATATTCAAAATATATCCTATCAATTTTGGCTTTCTTTGTTACTTTATCTGCCAGACAGTTCTTAAACCTATTTACTGCTTGACAAGAGTAAAACTCATGATTTTACAAGAGATATTTGATGTTAAGGATAGTTCTCTGTATCATCTAGTAAACATAAGAATTTTGTTTTTTTATCGACTTAACTAAAACTTCACTATCAGACTCAAAAACAGCTCTGGTCCCATTCCACTGCATGTTTCATGGCCAAATATTCCAGCTGCTCCACCTCTTGATCATCTATCATTCCTCCATTGAAGAAGCATCCTTTAACTCCAAGGCAGTGACCTGCAAAATTAATCACTATTAGTCCAATCCCTCCTATACAAGGTGTTTTAGAGCAACTGCAGTGGACGACTAAACCCAAATTTTTAGTCGAGTGGGCTGGCGTAGTGGGACGGACCATCGATCAAAATTTGATCAAAGAGTAAAACCCAGACCAAATTTGATCGGCGATCAAGACCAAACCCAAATATAGTCGGGCGTTTATATAATGTCCGCCTACCCGACGGGCGTTGGTATAATGTCTGTTTGTAGCCGCGCATTCGTAAAGTTAACGCCTGGTGCAGGGCGTTGGTATAATGTCCGCCTGGATGGGGCGTTGGTATAATGTCTGCCTGGATGGGGCGTTGGTATAATGTCTGCCTGGATGGGGCGTACGTAAAGTTAACGCCGGGCACCCAGGCGTACATAATGTTAACGCCTCTCTTGGGGCGTTGATATAGTCATGATCTTTACTCACTTCATTTGAAAACTTTGCTTGGGGCGTTAACTTTATCAACGCCCCATTTTTTTTATTTTTGAATATGTCGGGCGGAATCTTTACAAACGCCCCATGTCATGCGTTATCTTTATCAACGCCTGATTCCAGGCGTAAGCTTTATCAACGCGCGAACAAATATACTCTTTTCCCACTACGCCACATGACGGACTAAACCCAAATTTGATCTTTTTTTTTTAGTCTTTGGTCTTTGGATATACTCGCACCACTGTGGACGCTCTTAAGGAATGATGCATCAATATAAATTTTAATAAATTCTCTATCCGGTGGATCCCATTTGTGAACCTGTAATTGTTGACTATCATTAGTGACAATAGCATTGTTATTATTAGATCCATATTTATCCACGGGAGTAGCAATATTATTCATGCATGTCAATCTATTTGGCTTGACATTCAGAAAAAGAACAACACACCTATCTTTTCAGATTGTGCAAAGAGTGATCATAAGCAATTTTAGCAATCGATTTAAAGCCGGTTGCAGTTGATTTTTATATCAAAATCATAGACGGTACCATCTATTTCGAGTTTTTTAATTACGAACCACATATCAAGCTGTTACAGTCTTTCATCGGGTTCAGGCGGGTTCGATTAGATGGGGTCGGTTCTTGTGCAACTCCCATGGAAATCAACCTTGAGATAAAACTTCTTCCGTGAGAAATGTGGTCAGTCTGCAAACGGGCCAAACTATTTAGTCGCCGAGTCAGCAATAAAAGAGAAAAATACCTAAAAGATATCCGCGTCTCATCTCTCTCGTCTCCCAAGTCCTGTATCGCTTCTCTCCCCGTCAGAACTTTTCGCTAGAGTTTCGATTCATCTGATCAGGTATATTGGTTTCTCATTTTTAATTCCCGATAGATCGATTTTGTTTGATTAGATCGATATAGAAAATGAAAGCTCTAATTTTCTTCGCCTTTGTCAATTTACAATCTGGATTGCAATTTGAATCTGTAATTTTTATATCCATCATTTTAAAGATAAACTGATCTAGATTTGATATCCTTCTTGATGAGTACTTATCTAGGTTGTTGGACGCTGAAAACAGAACATTCTATTTGCTTTGTGCAGGGGTATCGGTAAATCATTTGCATAAAGTCAGTCGTCGATTTCCATGTGAGTAGTCTGTTTTAGTATTTCATCATCCGTTAATGCATCTATTGTTTTTTAATGTCACGCCACTTAGAATTGATCATTTTGATCTGCCTCTCACACTTGTATAATCTTTTGGTCCATCTTTCACTGTCTGCCGTTCTTATTAGCTTTACTGCTACGAGATTGTTATCGCTCTTTGAAACCTAACATCTTTATATTGGCCCATGCTTTCTTAGCTTTTATTTGGCTTACAAATATGTTTATCTCTTTTAGAATTGAAACTGATATGGTGTAACTGTTCGATATGGATATGAAATTGAAGATTGTTTATCTTTATTTGATGATGCATAATAAATTAGACAGAATTATTATCAATTAGGTTCATATATGACTTTTTTCAGTTGAAACTGAGTCTGTGAGCACGTCTCCGTACTACATTTATATAGGACGAGCAATTTAAATTTGAAACAAGAAATAAGTTGAGTTGGATTAAAAATCAATAGTTGGAGATAGTCATCATTAGGCAGATATTGTTTCCATTGTTGAATTTATCTATCAAGCAGTCCACTGCCTATAGGTTGTCTATACCTGATTTGATGAATGAAATGGAGAAAATTGTCTCAATATGTAAAATAAAGATGTCTGTTAATGGACCATTTATTCTATTGTCTGCTTATTCGCATGGATAACTTAACGAGGGTTTTGTTATTTGTTGAGTTGCATGTTTTTTTAGTTCAATCTCTCAGTAGAGTGCTGATCTTTCTCTCTCTATATATATATATCTAGGGCGGACGAGGATCCTATTAACCCCAAGGAGTATCTGGAAGAATCATGCAAGCCAAAGTGTGTAAAAGCTTTACTTGAGTATAAGGTAAGATTATTACTTAGTTTATCATTATGGATTCATGCACTCCTGACAAGGGACTGCTCAAACTGTATTGTATGAATTGTTCTACCCAAGCATCATCGATTTCATAGAAATCTCGGCTGCTTTGTCAAATGCATGATTGCCTTGCCCAATTCAGCCACTTCGGAATTTGAGTCATTGATCAGCTTACCTTGACAACAGAATGCTCTCAATCTTATGGAGCAGCTTGCTTTTGCTGTTCCTAAATGTCAAATATTAGATATTAGTATGCTTGGCCTGTTATAGATTTTATTGTTTCCTTAAGATCATAAAGAGATGAATGATTTTAGATAGTTCTAGATTGGAACCTGTAAATTGTTTAAAATTTAGCTGGGTGCAATATGGGCTTGAGTAGTTCTTCTGGAGGTCTTCCCACCTGTGATTTACATCTGCCTGTTTTCAGGGGCTTATTTGTTCAAAGCAAGTATAGTGCCTTATGCGAATATGAAGCAAGTATGGGCCTATTAGTCGTTTAGGGATGTTGCAATTATATATCATTTGATGACAGTTGTGAACCCTGGTTTAATATCAATTATTATGCATCCACAGAATTGTACTAAAAGGATTGAAGGCGATGATACTAAGCATTGTACAGGACAGTACTTCGATTACTGGTCCTGTGTTGACAAATGTGTAAGTGTTCTTCTTTTCCACTTTCATCTTCTTTACCATAGACAATAAAGTTTAAATCTTGGATTTTATGCTGAAATTATTTCTTTTTTCCTCTTTCATCTTCTTTACATTTGACAATAAAGTTTAAATCTTAGATTTTATGCTGAAATTATTTCTTTGCCACACAGGTTGCGCCAAAGCTCTTTTCAAAACTGAAATAGTTAGGACTCTGAAGGATATTTTGTGGGTTTACTATATTTACCAACCAAATAAAAATTGCTTGAGAACACTATAATTGGTGTCACTATGTGTACCCCAAACTATCTGTTCTTTTTTTGGCTGTATTTCTTTTCAAATACAATCTTTGAGACAAATAAAACTGAATGGTGGGAGTCTAAGCTAGGTATTCTTGTAGTGCGACTTTTATGACATCTCTCCCCATTTTAACGAGGTTTTGATATACAAATCATCTTAAGCTGTTTGTGTGCACTTTTTCTAAAATCCCGTCTTCTGTTAATGATCATAATATTATACAAGTGGTGTAATGGCTGGCTGAATTTCTTAGATGATGATTTATGTTGATCGAGATGAAAGCTTTTGGTATCATCAAGAATTTTAAATTCAACGCATATAGTAAGGGCAATGGTGCATGTATTTGCTCTTGTCATCATCTGCACATGGGTTGCATAAGAGTGTGTTGTGACACTCTTTGTTACACCTAACGGGTCCGAATGTCTGGGCCCTAGACATTATTGCAGAAAGGAAGTGGAAACATGAAAAGTTTTGGGTATAGTAGTTGTTACTTGTTAGTTGGTGAAATCTCTTTTTAGCAACAGAGAGTATGGAGCTTAAATGGGGTTAAGCAGCAACGAAGTCCCCCCTTGAAAAGGAACTTCGTTGAGTGAAATCACTGGCCCTATTTAAGATGAAATAGGAGAAATGGATTGTGCCATATCTAGTGTGAATTAGAATTGATATCTTGAGTGATTCAAAAACACTGACTAGATAGGTCACGAGTGAGATTAGGGTTATGGAATGATACTCATCTGTTATGAGAAAAGAAAGAATATTTACAACCCTTAAGAGAAGGAAAAGACATGTAAAGAAAAGCTCACCTTAGTACCTGACTTGATTTTGAAGGTCCAAAGTGTGTTTCACTATCACCCTCCATTGCTTCTACTAGATCTTTATTTGACAAGAATAGAATTTCATTACTTTTTTTTCTGCCAATCAAGAGAAAAAGTTCATAGTTTTTTTTCTTCTTTTCACATCCTCTTTACCCCTTTTTATTTCTTAGTTATGATATGTTGAAAACAAAAAGCAACGTCTTATGAAAATAAAAAATATAAAAGAATTCCAAACATGAAGCAGAAGAATAATCTTTAGACAAGGGAAGGGAAACATTCAGAGAAACTTAATTAATCCAAAATAAAATAAAATAAATATATACATTATCAGGTGGCATACATTTTTGGTGGGAAAATTGAAGAAAAACTCTACAAGAATCTCAACTAATAAATCCCTAGACTTTAACTTGTACAAAGATTACCAACATGACACAGTTATATATACTTATATGTACATGTAACTAGCCTTATGATCAATTATGACCGCGGTAGCTGCGTATTAAGCCTTCCGGTTCTACAGTCAAAATAGATCCCTGCAACGGCGGTGATGGTACTGACACCTCCGAGTCCACTGTTAAAGCCGTTTCTTGCAGAGGCGGCGGTACTGACATCTGGGGTTCAACTGTTTGCTGCAGCGGCAGTGGTGATGCCTCGGCAACTGTTTGTTGCAGCGGTGGTGGTGATGGCCCAGAAGGGCTAGCTTGATTACTACTACTCATTTTCATACAAGTATCGGTTAAATTATGCCTGCATGTAGGACACGACGAGTGTGACATTAACCATTTATCAATACACCGTTGATGGAACCCATGATTGCACTTGGGTAAAATCCTCAGAGGTTCACCTGGACCGAACTCAGAGAGACAGATAATACACTCTGTGTTTAACCCCGGTAAAGTTAACTCTGCGGAGTATGTTAATGTCGGAAAACTCTTGAGGGTTTTTTTCTTGACTCCTGTATTAATTAGCCGAATCGTTGTAGTTTGATTTGACTCCGTTGAAACTCTATTCTTACACCATAGCACACACCTGATTATTGAATTTATCCCTAGTGAGCAAATTAATGCACATAGAAGAACTGACAGAACCATAACTACATTCGAATCAAATCGGGTTTCACCTATATTCACACCAGACGGATCACTACCCTGTCCTTTGTTTGGTGCCGTCGTGTTACTCGAGAACGGGAATATCGGACTATGCAGGAGTTTTCTTGAATTGAAGCTTGAAACACCATATGAAGAAGCAGATGAAGAAAGGGAAGAAGACATAACTATTTTATTTTTTTGTTTTTGAGTGTGGATTCCAGTAAACTAGTTAGTATGGCAATGTGTATATATAGAGGCAAGTAAAGTGCCAGAATAAAAGGTTCGATCAAAGGTTTTGGAGCTTCTGGTAAATATCTATTGGATATTTATTAAAGTATTGGTGTCAAATGAATTGAGTACAGATACCCTTAACTTTTTACTTAAAAGGTTTAACTCCATAAAGAGATTGAAATGTTGACAGTGTACAATACGTGGTATAAACAAATCTTATTCAGACTCTCATTTCTCCAATCACTATCTGGCATTCTTCTGTCATTTGAACACACTGTTCTCTTATTGTGTATTAAACTCTCATGAAAAGTTAGCACATTCCGCTGTCTGTAATGGTATCATCTGTCGATTTGAACTTCAACCATTGATAGTTCTATACAAAAGTAAAATCATTCACTTAGTGAAATACAAATGGATAATCTGGTCATGTTAATCGAAGGAGAATCTAGTATTTTAAAGATGGGAGATTGGGGGAGTAGCGAGTAGGGTCTGTAATAATTATGTTAGAGATTGTAGTGGAGGATCAAAGTTAAGTTCCGTTTACTACTTAAGTGGTATTCCATCAATTTGGAGACTCCACTAAGCTCATGTAATCTCATTTTTGAATGGGACCCTAAGACCATGTTTGAAAGCATGATTGTGCCACATGGAATAATCCCTTTCACAATCACAAATTCACAACGCACACCTCTGATTTGTTTAGCTGGACTTGTCCCTTCCAAGTGGGCATGTAAAGTGCAACCCTTTTCCTCTGATTAATAATTCCATTACGGTCTCGTCAACACGACATGGATACCCTCCTCTCTGGCACACAGTTTATAGAACTCTTTTCACCCAACTGAGTCCATCAAACTTGAGGGACTGGCGTACTGGTGTTGGTTAGTTATTCATATTATGAACTCGCAACTAAACTACCTACAATTATGATGTACTTTGAGACGATTCATAGGAAAACCAAGGCATGAACTCATCTCCAAGTTTTCGCACTCGCACGCATTACTGAAATAGTAGATACTGCAGATAAGGATTAGGAAAGAAGGAGATTCTCTATGTCTCAACACATATAACATACGGATGATCTTCATAAGATTTTGAGAAACTTTTAAGATTTTAGTGTTGGATGGAAAGTTTTGTTGGTGTACCAACCAAAATCTAGCTCGTCCCAATAAGGTAAAACTTTACAGAGTGATCATTTTGCTTTAGCCAAGTGTAAGGCACTATCAAGATTACATCTTTACACGGATTGTCCATCCTAAATACTGTTTTGGTATGCTAGGTAGGTAACTAATACCGGCAATATATACCTTAAAAGCTCCGTATTCTGTATTCAATGCAAGGGTACTGTCTGAGTCGTCTGATTTGATGCATTTCATATATATATATATATATATATATATTCAATTTCCCCCACAATTTTTTGACTTCTTAAGCGTTGAGACTGCATGTAAACTAGAGAGAAAGGACTCAGTGGTGGAATCCGGTGGTGCAATCCACAAGAAAGATATTTCTTCTTTTTTTTTTGATCGGTCACAAGAAAGATATTTCGGAAGATATTTCTTTTCATATTCATACTTTTTTTGTTTTTGCACTTGCGTTGTGTCAGACTTTATTGGGATCCGATTTACTATTATTGGAAGGAGAATCGCAGAGCGCAGTTCTACTCTGCCAAAGATATGATCTCTTGCAGGTATCCTAGATCATAGAGTGTACTTTTAAGTTTCACTGTGGTTCCCCATGGCTAAGCAGTGCGTAATATTTTGTATGTAAGCTTTGTGTTGCATATTACTAACCCCATGGGCAAATACTGCTGAGGAAGTGCTCTAAGCATTAGTACCTTGGAACCCCACACCACTCCACAATGGGATATTGTGCAGTAGTGGGTTAGTCTGCATTGGTTACTCTAATCTTTGATTCCATATTATTGGTTGACTATACTACTCGATACAGATGTATGAAATCTTTTGATACATGAAAGTTTCATACATATGCTTAATTTTAATAGGAAGAAGAACAGGGCCAGCAAACAAAATATAAATGAAGATTCATACATTCACTAAGAAATTGAGGAGTGAGTCATCTACAACTACAAGTATTTTGGAGTTAACCCCAGCCAGACTTTGTCACTAGCTATGAGTTTTCTAATGGCACCAAGTTTAACTAATTCGCATTTAAAACGAGTATAATAAGAATTAATTAAGAATCAAATATTTAAGAAGTCAACATATAAGATGATTCTTGTATGGAAGAACTCTACTCTCCCAAATTCATCGATACATGTCACCTCAAGTTCAGAGGTCATATAAGTCCAAGTCCGTTATGAAATTGGAACCATTTCTATTTTGTAGTGATCCTACTAGTGGTCGTGACTCGTGTGTGAGAGATCACCGAAAATGGTAGCCAAGAGGCCCACAGCTTAGTGAACGGGCCAAGTTATTCTATGTGAACACGAAAATGAAGAAGAGGCCCATGTAATCTTAGCTAAATATAAGAACCATAATATTGGGCATACCAAAATCTTCCAAGGCATACTGAATGAAGACAAAAAAGGTTGTGAAATAGCAAAATCAGATAACCCCTTAACCCAAATTTTTTTTAATGGCAAATCTGCCCTTTACGTATTAGTGTTAATAATCTTGATTAGTGATTAAATATTTTGTTTAGTGATTAAAATAATTTTCTGAATTATAAGAGTTGTTTAGATGAAAAATTTGAGGAAAAAAAATCAAAGTTTTGGTTTGGTTAAGAAGGAGAGAAAGAGAAGGAGAAAGTGAGAAAATTCTAATTCTTGATTCAATGGAGGATGAGGAGGGTCATATATCATCTAAAAAACCTAGGAAAATGCACATCAACTACACCAATGATTCCCAAACCATTGGAGGATGAAAAGGTTCGACTTACATTTATGAGCCGAACCGATCCCTTTATGAACAGTTCGGCTAGCTGAAACTGTTTAAGTATGCGCCGAACATTTGCTAGACACTAGTTCGGCTTGTATAAAATTTTCCTAGAAAGCCTAACCTATTCCTGAGAGTTCTGGAATAAAAAATGTTAATGGTTCGGCTTATATAATGAAAATCGTATCAGTCGAACTGTTCATATACACTTTCAGGCTGAAAATTTGAAGAACCGTTCGGCTTAAAAAAACAACAACATTATGCGCCGATCTTTGGTTCGGCTCACAACGCAACTAAATTATGCGCCGAACCTTGATCTGAAACCTAGATATTGACAACTAATGAACAGTTCGGCAAGCTGAAAGTGTTATTGTTATGAGCCGAACCAACTAGTTCGGCTTGTTTAAAAATATCATAATGAGCCGAACCTAGTCCTGTGTGATCTGGAAGAAAAATTATGTGAGGTTCGGCTCATAGATGTAAGACGAACTGTTCATCAATGGGTTGGTTCGGCTCATAGATGTAAGCCGAACCTATTCCTGAGTAGGAATAAAAAATGTTAATGGTTCAGCTTATATAATGAAAATCGTAGATTTTAACCCATTAAAATCAAGTAGATTTTATCTTCATCTTCAAGAGAATGAAAATACGAAGATAACGCAAAAAGAATGAGGTCATTCCGACATTGGACGAAGAAGTTATGATCAAAACAAGATCGAAAGAATTCAGTCTACAGCGGGAAGTTCGGCTGATAACTCATCAACACGAGTCAGCCGAACCTAAAGCCTATAAATCAATATTTTCGAAGTGTTTAAGGGTGTATAGGTTATTGCATGCCCATTAGACACCCCTTATCAATACACCCAGGTTAGGAAAATGACTTTGTATGCCTATAAAGTTTTTGATATGCCCAATATTATGGTTCAAATATAAGACAAATGGTTTACGGTGCATGGAAATGTGGTTTGCGCTTAAACCAACTAATGCTAGTCAATATTATGGCTATGGGGTGTTACGGTGGAACAATAAAATACCGATTTTACTCTTTATCCTGAAATAATATATTGACTTCAAATTTCATCGCACAAAATTCTTAACAATTCAAACCTTTCCATTGCAAGAGATATATAATTTTTTTTTTAATTACCTTAGATTCAAAGAATTTTGTTTATCGAAAATAACACGAATCATTCTTCATTTTGTTGTTAAAACCATGGGAAAAACAATCCAAATGTATAATCGAAGCACTACTTAATTCTGGTTTTGTAGCCGGTCCGAAAAGGTTGGGATAAGCACCCTATTTGGCGAGTAGATTGAGGGAAAAGGAATAAATGGCACCAATACGAAACCCCAGGTGATTTTGCATCATCTTTTTGGTTAGCGTTTTGACTTCAGTAGTTTTATAATTTATTTAAAATATGGTTAATGGTGGCCATGGATAGTTGCATGTAATTCTTCTATTTAGCGATGAACACTATCAAACATCGACTCTTCTGTGTTTTTTTTAATTTTTTTTTTTAAATTATTCCGATGCTAAGTTCGCCGAGTTAGGTTGATATTCTGTCTGACTCATTAGTTTTGACTGTTCAACAAAGTTAAAAGAGACAATATGAATATTTAGAATTTGTACACCCAACTCCCAAGTCGTTGATTCATTCTCAATGTTTAACAGAAATTGTGTTGATAGATTTAGGGCGCTGGCCACGATTGTGTTTCGGATGTGATTTCTTCTAGACCAACAAATTTATCTCAGTAGTCGAAAAGGGATATGAGATTTCTGGTATTTGTTTTTGTGCTTTCAACTTGAAAGTACCAGACTCTGAAGAAACCAAATCGTTTTTATTCCCCCACTTCCCACTCCCACTCATCCTTTTGAATTGTTTCCCTTTTATGTCAGTTAATGTTAATATGCGACATCACCCATTACCTAACCTTTTAGTAGTAATTTCACAAAATCCAAACTTTTGATTCCAATTTCAGAATGAAGGAGAATGTGATTAGAATTGAAGAATTTTGTGGTAAAACTAGCGATCTTGAAGAATAAAATATAGAGAGAGAAAGTATCAAAAGACTTAGTAATTTTTCATATGAGGGAGAAATTGCTATCAGGGAATCAACTGCAGAACCTTCCGATTCATCGGATGATGTTCAACCTTTATCGCATAATGTTGGTGAAACTGAAGTATTTAGCGGGGAAAACGTCAAAAATTTTGTTTACCAAATTCATGAGGAACTAAGTGTGGAACCAGATTCAGTAGAGGGGGACGAAAAAGGGCCGAAAAGAATAAAAAGAAGAAAAATAATAAGAAAGACATTGTTAACCAGTTGCTTCCGATTAAAAAGGTCGGTCATGGGTTACCCAGGCATAATGGTAAACTCCCATTTGGATACGAAGAACACATCGCTGCTGAAATTTGCGTCATCGCTTAATGATGATGTTGTGGTTTTTGGTAAAATTTGTTTCAACATATTATACGTATTCACCAACATATTTTTACTGTGTAGAATCCTGAACGTGATGCTAGAATTTTGAAGCTCCACAATTTACATGAAATAATGTCAAGTTGGTTGTTGGATGGGAAATGTGTGGAGGTTCAAGAAATTGTGCCCAAGTCTGGATTATATATCGCAGTTCGAGCTGCTCATCAGGAGGTTGACAGAGTTGCCATATCTGCACTTGTTGAGAGGTTTTATCCCGAGACGGATATATTACATCTCCCCGTTGGCAAAATGGTAATAATTCCAGACGATGTTGTACGTGTTTTGGTTTTACCCGTGGTTGGAGATTCGGTAGATGCTGTTTATGACCCCAAAACTGATTAGAAACCTTGAAAGACTTGGGTTTGAATTTTCTTGGATGGAATGACGCCTAAATGAAGGTTAAGTTCAAGGCTGCTACTAAATTGCCTAAAGATAATCCGGATGGATAAATTAAAAATGAAGAGAAGATGTTGAAATTCTTCAGGCAAACATAATTGATGGACTGCTTTAATGGGAGTGAGAAAAGACCAATTCCTTTATCCTCGGGAGAAATCAAGTGAACTGCTACATCGTTCTTAATGTTTATTCTTGGTACGAAGATATTCCTGGACAGAACATGGAACTTGGTGATGCCAAATACCTTCAATTGTTTCAAAATGTCCATACTATTAATAAATATTCATGGGAACTGCTTGCCTTGTCTTTTTGGTCAATAATTTGAGAGACGTCTTTCGAAAGAACTATCGAGAAACGGGTGATAATATAACTCTTGTCCAAGTAAGAAATCTTTGATACCCTTTAATAATTGTATTGTGGGTTTATATTTTTTAACCCTTGATTGAGTCGAGATTAAGACAGTGTTGATTAGTATTTTTAGAATTTGTTACTTATATATGGTCGGTAATTATATAATTATGTACTAATTAATTACCTTTCTACATAGGTTTGGATATGCAAACCTTTTCCAGCATTCAGAAATAGGTTCGCGACAAACAAAACATAGTGGGCTGCAGGAGTGCCCAGTGCAATGCAGTACAAAGCAGAGGATGTGTCGTAGCACTACCAAGCTTGATACTTGGTGCGCATAAGTTTGTCGTTAAATCATTTGAAGTAGGATGACAACAAGAATGTCAAATTTGACCCTTATGTCGATATGAGAGATGTTTATGAAAAAGAACCAATGCCTCTACACCATGGACCTTTTTTTTTTTAATTTTGGTGGGTATACCCTCTATAACCCGACCAAATTCATGCGGTAATATGCTTACCACCAGCATAAATTGTATATTAAATTAAAAGTTGATGTGAAGAAAAGTAAAAATAAAAATAAATACATGTGTAAGTGCCTGGTTCGATACAAATGGGAAGTTGAGTCTAAGGAAAAGGTTCAGGGACAAGAGTCCCAGAAGCTACATGGATGTGGAAGGGTTACCAGAAGGTACCGGAGCAGGTACTGAATACAAGCAATGATCTGAATCATTATCACATTTGCAAGTGTCTGTCCCAAAGTTGGAAACCACTTCAGTCAACATCTTTTTGTTTCTTTCTTTCATTCATGTTTTGACCTTTTTATTGACTTTTATTTTCTTCTACGGTTGGTGTTATGGATAAGGCAACGTTAATAGTTTTTTGTTTTTACTTTTCTTCCTTCTTTAAGGAAGAGTATACTCGTAATGTTGTGATTTTACACTTTCAATCAATTTTCTTGAGAAAATAACTTAATAGTAAAATTTAGTGGAACATCATTTGTATTATTTGTTTGTCCGATATGTACATTTTGATATACGGTATGTAAGAGTTTATACATACAAAAGATCAGTAATGTTAGAGCATAGCACGGTTGAACTCACTAAGCGTTGGTATTTCAAGTGTAGTTGTCATATTTTAGTATCAAAACTCATCTAGAGTCGCTTGATTAAATAATAGAGTCAACTTCGTTTAGGTTAGACTAGAAAGTCTAGGAATGTTGAGACATATAAGTATCACTCTGAAGACCCGAAGAATGAGAAGAAATAATGAACTACAACTACGATGTAACACCCCGTGTTTTTAGCATGGCGCATGCTAAAAGATGCGCCATGGCCTGACATGAAGCTTCATCCAAAGATTTTGTTGCTTGGTAAAAGGTAGATTATCTTAAGGACAATATCGCGCCAAAATGACGCATTATGTTTGGCATTTGGATAAGGGACAATGCTGCATCATCATTATGCATTAGGCCAATTGGGTAGATGGCCTTGGACGATGCAACGCAAACATCGCACATTATACGGACGATTGGCCTAGGGACAATATTGCACAATCATTGTGCATCAGGCTAGAGAGGGCAAGCCGAGTGAATATTGTACAATCGTTGTGCAATATGCCGGAGTAAATATTGCACAATCATTGTGCAATAGCCAGAACGAGTGTTGTACAATCACTGTGCAATATGTCAGACTAACTATTGCATAATCATTTTTCAATACGCCAGAGCAAGCCGGCAGAAGGAATGTTGCGCAATCATTATGCAACACTGAAGTAAACCCAGCAATCATTGCCGGTTATTCAGGGACGCATGGAAACATCCATGAATAGTGAAGCAAGCATGCCAATCCGCTTCCCTTTTCTAAGTTGTAGAAATGGTAAGTTAACATATATAGGGAGGGGCAGTTAGTTGAAGGTGCATATGCGGACCATGCACCAAGTAAGCTTCATAGCTTAGTCGAAAGACTATAAATGATGTGTAAGCCTCATTTATAGCTGTGAAGCCTTGCGAATGGAGCATATGATGCGAAGACATCACTATGCCATGTCGCGGACTCGATAATACGCAAGCTTTGTGCATTTTGACAGAACGGCCTATACAGACCAGGCCATTACCATTATTGTTAGGCCATGGCCTTGCAAACGAGTTTTCCTTAAGTTGTTGTTCCTTCGAGGATGAATTACGGTCAGTACTTGATCCCTTTAGAGTAGGGAAGGGTACGTAGGCATCCGCAATGAGTTGCAGCATTTCCAGTCCAGCACTTTGTGGCTCATATCATCTGATTTCGAGATGATTGCGGTATACTGGTCTCTCATATCATCTGGTTTGGTATTGAGATGCAAGAGATGATTGTGGCTGTAGGATCAGAATCTCGCAACAATAATATCTTAGCGAAATTATCAACAACACAACATAACAGCGTCGCAGAACAATTTCAGAAATGATATAATAAACGACATCAGCTAAAATCATGAGAAAGATGTGATGGTCCTGCGAAAATTAGAGAGTTTGCAAGATTAAGATTTGTAAGGTTGCGAGAATGTCTCAAGTCATATTCGAAAATGAAGGACAAATTAGCTATCATCCACTATGTATTTCCCTATAAATAGTCGTTCAGTTGTAAATGATGGGGGGAGATCATTTTTGAGTAAGAAACAAGTAAATATGAGAGAGAAAGTCTAGAGCAGAGGTCATTCTTGATTCCTTTATCTTTTCTTGTAAGAATATTCAAAGATTGATCAGTAAAATTAAGAGTGTAAATCTAAAAAATGAGTTGAGTAATAATGAAATCATATGAGGGGTGTAGTGTAGGATTTCCTGCAACTACATAATGGCGCTAGAAACAGGGAGGTATAGAAGATTATTCTAGAAAAAATTGAAGATTAATATTGAGATTTGTGAAGATTTAGAGTGATCGATTAAGAATTTTACATAATTTCTTGCAAAATTGTTAACATTGAAGAAATGGCTAGAAGAAGAAATACATCCGAACAACCGACTACTGTTAAAAGAAGCAAGAGAATTGTTGGGAGAGAAAGAAGTGAAATGGGAGAATCTACTAGAATGAGAAGTAATAGAGAAAATCAAATTCAACCACCAATTCAACAAACACTAGTACAAGGGAGGAATACAGATTATGATAGGGTGAGTATACACACTTGGCAATCAAATTCGGAAGAAGAAGTAGAAGAAGATCAACAAAACAGAAACCATAGACAGATAAAGAGAAATCAAGAAGCAGATGAAGGAATAATTCATGAAGATGAGGAAATTGGAGCGTTAGAAACGTTGAGACGAAGAATACATGAAGAAAGAAGAGCTGAGGCAGAAGAACGTGCAAATCT
Organism: Papaver somniferum; assembly: GCF_003573695.1. Classification (NCBI taxonomy): domain Eukaryota; kingdom Viridiplantae; phylum Streptophyta; class Magnoliopsida; order Ranunculales; family Papaveraceae; genus Papaver; species Papaver somniferum. The sequence continues at coordinate 699,183 of NW_020624154.1, read as the reverse complement.
AACAAGGAAAAATCACGAATTGAGGATGGAAAATATAAGACTACGGAATAGAAGATCGAGAAGTATTACATAATCATATTCAAGATCGACTAGAAGAGAAATGAGGCGAAACTCACCCACGATCAATGCTGGAAACAATATTCAAGAAGAAATATCAAATCCTAATGAAGAATATCGCGAAAATAGAGAAAGAGTTGATGATCATTACGTTCCACAAAATGAAACTTTTGATGATGGGAAAAATGGTAGAAATCAAGAGAACGGACAACGTCAGGGACGAAATGACCAAGATGGCGAAGGAAATCGAGAGGAAGGAAGAAAAATTTTACATGAAAGAGAAACTCAAAGAAATCAACAGACGATTGAAGAAGAAATTGAAAGACATTATGTTGAAAAAGCACGTTTAATCTGCGAACGTGAAAGACTGAGAGCGGAAATGGAAGAACAAGAGCTCCAGGAGACAATTCGCCAGAACAATCACGACAATCGAGAAAGAAGGCGTACACAAAACTGGAATAACGGTAATATCAATGAAGAGTACGATAGAATAAAGAGGATGGATGAAAGGCAACGAATGGAATTAATAAGAAATGAACAAAATCATGAAGGGGAAAATGAAAGACATAATCATTTGCGAATTCAAGATAGAGATGAAGAAGAAACTCGCAGAAGAAGACGAGATGAGGATAATGAAGAAGAAATGCAAAATTTCGCGAGAGAAGAAAGACATGAACGCAGAAGAAGAGAGGCGAAATTAAAAATACCAATGGATCAAAATTCAGGTGTAAATAAACAAATCTTGAAAGAGTATGAAATGAGATGAATGCTAAATAATAGAGGAGAAGTAGGCAGAAGACAATTGGATGAAGCTATAGAAGAAGCTGCGAAAACTCCATTTACAAGGGAAGTACAATTAGGAGGAATACCACCGAAATGCAATTTACCCGCATTAACCAGCATTTTTGATGGAACAACTTGTGCAATTCAACACATTAAAGCTTACGTGAGGTGCATGTTGCAATGGGAAAATCATGATGTTGTATTATGCAAGTATTTCACATCCAGCTTAACAGGGGAGGCGTTAAAATGGCTCGAAGGTCTACCAAAGAATACAATAACATCCTTCAATCATTTACAGACTACATTCCTAGGGGCATATATAAGTAATAATTCTTCGCGACCTGGTATAGAAGATGTGTTTGGATTAAAACATAGGATTGGCGAAAGTTTGAAGCACCTGACTAAAAGATGGAGAACTATGTGTAGTGAAATGGTTGGCCGTGTAGATGAAAGATATATTAATTATCATTTATCAATGCTATGTTTGCAACAAACCTATTGTATATCCAAATTTTTAGAGTCAAGAATACGATCACAATGACTGAATTGTGAGAACTTCAAGAAGAATACATTGCTCTAGAGGAAAGGCAAAATGAAATGGAATCATATCCAGTTGCGAACACCAGCTCACAAACATCGAATGCAAGCTTATTACCCAAGCTAATAAACACAGTAGCGAATACTTCGCAAGTACAACGGGAGAAGGTGACGGGTAACAATCAACAGAAACTAGTGGCTATGGGAAGCCGAGATCAAGAGGAGTATGAAAGAGAAAGAAATTTCTACAATCGTGGTGGAAATAACAAGATTCAAAGACTTGATCAACCACAAGAAACTTATGGAGGTCAAAGACAAAACTATAATAGAGGACAAGGAGGTCACAAGGTAGTATGGGAAGAAATCAAGATGCCACCTATAAATGCAAGTGTGGAGAAAATATGGGAAGCTATAATTTTGATGGAGAATATACCAACACCATGGAACATGGGAATGGAACCACCTCCAAACCACAGAAGCCATGAGTTTTGTTCTTATTATCATTTTCATGGACATACAACAAATGATTGCAGAAATGTAAAAAGAATTATTTTGAGAATGACAGATCAAGGAAAACTAAACCACTTTTTGGTAGGGAACCCACAATCTCAACCATTGCCACCACTACCAGAGCATCCCAAAATAAACACGATGAAAAAGAAGGAAACATTCTTCATAGAAGTTGGTGCAAAAGCAAAGAATCTATTGTCACTCTATCGTACATTCATATAAGACAGTCGAAGATTTTCATGACAATGTTTTGAGTAGAGTGTTCGCAAGAGATAACGATGGAAGAGAAATTATGAATATTGCGAAAATCTCGCCACTAGAGGAATAGCATAAACAAATTATTTCTTTTACCTCAGAAGAGATTCCCGAAGGTGAAGAGGTGCATGATAATCCATTGGTAGTAAAATTAGAAATTAATCCAAAACCGAAAGAAGATGAGGATGATGAAGCTGAAGATTCATAGACAATTAATAGAATTCTAATCGATACTGGAAGCTCTGTGAACATCTTATTTTATCATACTTATAAAATTATGGAAGGAAGAGATGATGATCTTATACCATCAATATATAAGATATATGGTTTTAATGGTACTGCTAACAAGCCTAAAGGGGAGGTTACTATGCGAATTCCATTGAAGGGAATATCTTTCGAATCTTATTCTGTGTCGTTGATGTAGAATCACCCTACAATGCGCTAATTGGTCGACCTTGGTTACATGGTATTCTAGGTGTAGCTTCAACTTTCCACCAGTGCATCAAATTCCCTCACCCCAGTGGTGTAGGAATCATAAAGGGAGATTGGGTTGAAGGAAAGAGGTGTTACGAAACTGAGATAGAATCTTGCGAAGGATGAGCAAACAAGAAGGAAAACTGGCGGCACAAAATCAAAGATACACAGAGAAGTGAGAGGTTGATGGTGGATGCAATCGAAAGAAAATAAGAAGAGATGTTGTGAAACTAATGCTAGCTCAGAATAAAAATGATGAACATACCACTACCAAGGAAGCAGTAGTAGAAAATAATAAAGAAGCAGAGGATGGCAAAGGTAATAAAAACAGGAAATGTATGAATGATTAAGTTGTTGTGACACTCTCGCAATAAGTAAAATTCTCAAGAATACATTTTATTGAATGACAAAATTGAGATTGCGAAATGCAAATACAATATGATGATATACGAGACTCTCGCAGAAATAATGAATTTTACAGAAGATAATCAGAGAAAAATGGCAAAAGAGAAAGAGGCGAACCTTTATGGCGTACACCCTAGTTCGCGAATACAATTTTGCAAGAGGCAAATGTAAGACCTAAAGTACGTCATATAAGGGGGTACCTGTTGCATTGCTCACGGAAAGGATACACCGCCACCGGAACCTGAGTCATGGAGATTTGGGGTCAATAAAGCCCATCCGGGAGAGGCACCTTGGATTCTCAGCTTAAGCATATGACTTAGGTTGGGCGACTAAGGTAATAAGGACTCTCCCAAGGAGTACAGATCTGATCAAGGCGCCGAGGTACACGGTTGAGTCAAGAGTGCCAGGGACGTTTGAAGCGTACTTTGCCATTCTTGACAAGTCTTGGCTTATACTGCACTCGGCCTGAAGAAAACCCCACTTAGGGTGCAGTCTCGTAACCATAAGCCCTATAGGTAAAAGGGATAAGAGGTTGCGAAAACAACTGGTTGTTGTTAATACTGGATGGGAGGAGCTAACCTTGTATGGTATAAGTACGCCTCCTTGAAGGGGCAACCAGGGGGAAGATAAGGGAGGCACCCTCCATTAGGGAGCTGATAAGTGTCTTAAGACACAAATGTCATGAGGCTTTTTATTCTCAAGGGTATTAAGGCTTGTCATATTTTTGCAACAATCCTGAAGAGTCAATAATACAAAAGAAAAAGATAAGACGAGATCAATGGGTTTTCGCATGAAAGTGCGAAGACGTCCTGCGATTTCGTCGCACGACCGCAATGTCATGGGGCTTTATTTTCGCAAGAATATTTAGGCCTGTCATATTTGTCGCAACATTCCTGAAGAGGCCACAATACAAAAGAAAAACTTAAGACAAGATCAATGGGTTTTTGCATGAAAGTGCAAGGACGTCCTGCGATTTTGTCGCAATGACAAGAGGTGGCATAATAAGACCTTTAATTAGGAAGGCAAAATAAGACCACACGGGAATGAGATTTTGAAAAGAATCAAAATTCACTTCGCATAAGATAGCGAAATTATACATAATTAACTGCGAAATTGAAGAATAAAATAAGAAAAATTTATAAAATCTCTCATTTGGATACAAATAACAGAGGCAAGTATGGGAATGAATGAAATTAGAAAATGTTATTTGTCTCCATATGATAGATTTACTCAAAGATTCAAAAATTAATGATTATATTGATTAACTGTATTGCAAGGAAGAATTGTTTTAATGAATGCAGGTCAAAATGAAAGAAACACAAATATACAGAAAGAAGGAATAAATGTATAAGTATTACAGAGAATCAAAGAAAGAAACAAAGACTACTTCTTAGTTGATCCTTCATTATCTTCATCAGACTTGTTCCCTTCTTCGTCTGCGTCAGAATCTTCATCACCATCAGAACCTTCATCACCATCAGATTCTTCATCATCAGCTTCGCTATCAGAAATAATCAGACTGGGAGTATTCTGTGGAATCTCTTCCAAGAGACAAGGATAATCAGAATGAGGGATATTATGATCGTCACAAACCATTTGGATAGTTTTATTGCGAAAATGCATAGCATCATTCTTAAAATTCGCAACAGTGATCTTGATTTGATTCTTTAATCTAGAGTACTTGTCGTTGCGAGAAGAAAGATTCTTTGCGAGTTCCTCCTTTTCAGCTTCGAGTTCCTCAATCTTTTCATGATATCTACTTTCATAATCTGCGAGCAAAATACAATCAATTATTAACTTGATGAAAATTCATAAGAAGCAAAAGATTAGCAAAGAGGAGCAGTTAGTAACCTTCTCTGTCAGAAATCATATCTCTAATCAAGGCTGTATGCTCAACTTGGAGACTAACATTTACACCTAAATCTTTTCTGGCATCATCTAAGATTTTCGCAGCCCAAACAAATTCATCCTCATTACTTATAAGAAGACGAGAACGAATTTGTTTTCCCTTTCGCAGAGTTCGATGTTCTTGCGGTTAGCTTCATCTCGTTCAAGTTGAACTTCAAGAAGAGTCTCTTGGAATTTCGCCAAAGCCTTAGCACCTTGATCAGAGATGCGATCCTTATCATCTATGAGACCGCTAATTTTGGTTCTTAACTCATTGGTTTTCTCTTTAGAATCAAGAAGGAGACGCTTAAATCGGTTGGCTAAGCCTAAACTAGATCTATGGTCAATTTCTAAGAGGCGAAATTTAGATCTAAGCTCATTCAGAGAAAGAGATGAAATTCTATCATTTGAGAAACTATTTAAGGAATTTTAAGACGCTCAAGAAGGGTATCATTATCCAAGGCATTAGGAAATGAACGAAGAAGGGTAGCTTCATCAGAAAGACCATAAATGTCTGCAAAAAGGATCATTTAAATAAGATAAAACAACAGGATGAATGAATGAAGGGAAAGAGAAAAGTAACATACCGTAAAGCTGATTATTAGCTTGCTGAAGACTAGAGATTTTGTTCTTATACGAAGAAGAATCAATTTCTAGTTGTCTATTTTTCTCGCGAAGACCTTTAACTTCAGCTTCCAATTCTTCATTCTTTGTGCGAAATTGAAGATTCTTCTTTTCAAGATTTTCGCGTCTCCTCTTAGATCTGAGGCAACACAAAAGAAGCTTTTCCAGCCTGCGAGAAAATATAAAAATATTAATATAGAAAGAAATTTTGAGTTATGACAATGAAGAAGTAAAAGGATAAAAGTATACCAGACTATTAAGAGAATGCAAGAAGTCGGGAGTCACTGATCTAGAAACTCCACGAAGAGAACTATCACCATCCAGCAAAGGGACATCGCAAATGTAGCGAGAGAGAGCTTTGCAGGTATTAGCGAATTGGCTATCTCCCATTCCTTGCAGGAATCAGAAAAGAGGCCAGAGAGCTTAGCCATAGAAGATTCAGGTGGAAATCTTCACTTTGGCAAGATCATTGTCCTCATCATCCTTGTCACTTTCGGAATTTTCATGGAGGAATATTTGAAGGAGAAGAAGAACGGACTTTCCTTTTCTTTGAAGGAGGAGCAGTGATTTTTCCTGCGAAGAGCACCTTTGCCTTTATCACCAGTCTTCGCAACATCAGCAGGTTCTTCTATTTCAGCAATAATCTTCACACACAGATAGAAATAAGAAATGGAAGCAACAGTATACTGTTTAAAATCATAAGAGAAAATTTCTTACCTCATCTGTGTATGAGCGAAGAGCTAACAGGTACTAGCTTCCCAGTCCTGTTATAACTATCTTTCAGTTTTGGATCTGAGATGTCGCAAGGTAGCGAAAAAAAATAAAGACAAATAAAAAATATAAAGTGAGAAATGGAAGAAACATACCTCTTTCTCCTTCTCGGGCCAAGAGAACCCAAGGTTGATAGTAGCGAGATTCTCAGGAAGAACATTTGACCCAGCAATGTAAGGTCCTTTAGCATCAAGGAAAAAACACACCATTTATCATCTTTGGATTGGCGAGGAGTTGTGTTCTTACCAGAATGCCATCAATATCTTGCATGAGTATTTTAGCTTCATCAATGTTATCTTTCCTTTTAACGAATACCCCAGCGAGTATTCTCTTTCTTCATGGAGATCAATTCATATTTCAAAGAAACTCGCTACTGTATTTCTCAGCAATTATCCAAGTCTGCGAATTTAGGATCCCTAAGTTCTTTGGAGTACAGATCCTTTACCAGCACCACGGTTAGCGAACTCTAGCATCAGACGGATGCAATCCCCACTCAGTGGAAGATAGCTCGCGAAAATCCCGATGAGCGAGAATTTCATAGAACAGAGGAATATCTGGGTCATAAAGAGGAATGGGAGACCTGCGAGAATTGACCTAGCGAAATTATGATTGATTGATCATCACAATATTGATCAGAGAAAAGTTTGATAGAAAGAATTGATTTGGCACTTTCACCAGGAATGGTGAGAGAGTGTGAAACCTTTCTCAGCAAGATTTTTGGACGTCTTTTAATTTTCTCATGTTATGGCCACTTGGAGCATATTTGAATATAGAGTATGGGAATGAATAAAAGTAAGAAGATTGAAGGGGAAGAATTACAGTAGCGAATTACGGAAGAACAATAGAGTTGCAGAGATGAGAGAATAAAAAGAGAAGAGAAAGTAAAAAAAAGTGGAAAGAAGAGAAGAATATATAAGAAGATTTTTTACTCGAAGAAATAAACACCATTAAGACGAAAAGATGAGCGGTTGAAAAGCAGCGGTTACAGAAGACGTGTCAAGAAACGATGGAAAGAAAGAATACGTGTGATAAATGCAGAATATGAAAGATGAAACTGCGGCATTTCTCACATCATTCTCTACTTTGCAGAGAAGATATGAGAAGAGGCAAGATGTAGGATCAGAATCTCGCAAATAATATCTCAGCGAAATTATCAACAAACAACATAACAGCGTCGCAGAACAATTTCAGAAATGATATAATAAACGACATCAGCTAAAATCATGAGAAAGATGTGATGGTCCTGCGAAAATTAGAGAGTTTGCGAGATTAAGATTTGTAAGGTTGCGAGAATATCGCAAGTCATATTCGAAAATGAAGGACAGATTAGCTGTCATCCACTATGTATTTCCCTATAAATAGTCGTTCAGTTGTAAAGGATGAGGGAGATCTTTTTTGAGTAAGAAACAAGTAAATAGGAGAGAGAAAGTCTAGAGCAGAGGTCATTCTTGATTCCTTTATCTTTTCTTGTAAGAATATTCAAAGATTGATCAGTAAAATTAAGAGTGTAAATCTAAAAAATAAGTTGAGTAATAATGAAATCATATGAGGGGTGTGGTGTAGGATTTCCTGCAACTACAGTGGCCAAACTTGATGAGGCAAGTTGCACACCATTCACTGGATGCTCATACTTCCTATCAAGCTACAAGGAGTTTCCTAAGTACCAATGCGCATTGGGCATGGCCTGAAAAGTAAGTTGCATCGATATGAAAGTTAGCGGAGCAATGCCTAAGCTAAGTGAAGAGGGGGTATTAGGCCTGCAATGGCCTATGCGCAAGTTCAACGCATGCCTTATGATTGGACAAGACTCGACAGTATAACTGTTACTCAGCTAGATAGGAAATTCAGTGATAAATTTCCTACGTTGGGGCAAGGCTTTATACCCTTGTTATGTGGTAAGTTGGGACGGTGTGGAAGCTATGTTAGCTCCATCGTGCTCCCCGAGCATGCTTGAAAGGGAAAATGAACATGCATTTGCCTATCTTTAAGGCCCGGTTAGTAGCATCATTATGGCACATCGGGGAAGTCATGGCCTGCTCGCCCAGTCTCGCCAGGCATAATTTGCCGGTCTATCACAGACAACATCATCCTTCCACTTTAGGTTATTAATATTGACTTGAACTTGTTTCATTCCTAACGTATCTTTCAAGTCGTGTTATATCGAAAACATAATTGTGAAGATTTATATGTTGTACATATTATATACTCTAGTGATGTGACATGATCATAATAGTATGATATGACATCGACATAATCTTGTATATAATTTTATGATTATGTGAATGCGTGTATGGTGAACATTTCATCCTAGGAAACAATGTTTTATATTTTTTTTTAAAGAAAATACATTCATGAACTTATTTCGTGAATCGAAAGGAAAATCAATAGGTTTATTTTGGTCCGGATATTCACTGCATATTCTTTGATGACCAATATGTGTGAGTTGGTAGAACCGATCTTAACTCAGGTTATGTATCTTGGTATAACCGATCACAATACCTAGACTTATGATTTGGTATGACCGGTCCTGGTAATTGGTGTAAACGATCCTAAGTAATCACCATGAGATGGTATAATCGATCTTTGTAATTGGTGTGTCCGATCCTTGTAATTGTGTGACTGATCATAAGTGTTGTGTGACCGATCCTTGTAATTGGTGTAACCGATCCTAGTGGCTGGTGTGACCGATCACAAGTAGATACCATATTTAGGCAGAACCGATCCTAGTGATTGTGTTAGAGCATTGCTCGGTCGAACTCGTATGCGTTGCTATCTCAAGCATGTTTGTCAATGTTAGTGATCAAAACTATAAGTCTTGATTTCTAGTCTACTATAGATAAGGTCTCGGACTAGGATAGAAAGCGTAGTTGAGCTCAAGAACACCATGGAAATCATCATACAAGACGAAGGACTACTCAAGGAAACGGTGTATCTTCATCGAATAAAAGGTATGTGGAGACTTGAACTTATCTATCACTCAAAAGTCTATTTATCTCCTATCTTGAGACAAAAGTCGTTTTGCTATATAGACTTAGATTATACACATTTGCTATTTCTAGCCGAGTTTATCTCGTCTATCTATTTCTCGAAATATGTGTTGGTAAGATTTCGCTTTAGCCAAATTCATCTTTACCTAGTGACGAAAGTCATGACAAGTTTCAATCACTGTGAAAATTGCTTACTTTGACGAAAAATAGTTTGTGAATAACCACTATAGAATATCAACGTCCTCTAAGAATGTTTCAATGATTGAAATGAGATTTTATATTATATAACCATTTGGAGGATATAAGCATTGTTGTGGAGACACATATATGAATAAGTACTTATTTCTTGAACCGAAGTTTGCGAACTTTGTTGATCAAGAGAACCGGAATGGTGGCGTGAGACAAGTCCGCGAACCCAGTCCGCAAACTTGAGTAGGTTATATCTAAAAACTATGTTTGTGAACTTATTCTTATATAAACTAAGGAATGCAAATTGCAAACCGTGGATATATAGTTCATGAACCGATTTGAGTGAATCAAATCGTTTTTGCTTCAATTGTGGCTTGTGTAGTTACATAAGATTTCCTTGCAATTGAACAACTCTCTAACTAGTTCATTTGAGTCACTTGAACTAGTTATGGTGAAGAAGAATATGGTTGATATGAAAGTGATCATATGGATAACCATTTGGTTGACTATTGTTGGACCAACAAATGTACAAGTTTGGGTACGGTTACACAAGCCTAGAAACATGCATTTCATTTGTGTGTAACAAGCTAGTTTTCGATCTAATGGTTGAAAGATATTAGCTTGAATCTAATCAGGTTTCCATCTAACGGTGAATATTGAATGCTTTGTTACCAAGCTAACATTGATTGCAAACCCTGATTTGAAAGACTAAATAAGGGAGAGCTCTAGCAACTGGGAAACCTATACTAGTTGTGCTAAGCTAGAGTCCATTCTCCTTTAACCTTTGGTTTTTTCTTCTAAACCAGGTTAACGACTTAAAGACTTCATTGGGATCGTGAAGCCAGACCGATACTAATTTCTTGTAGTTGTGTGATCTGATCTTGTTGTTTCTATCTTACGAGTACAATTGTAATAATTGTCTTGAGATTGATATCTCCGATAGGCAAGATATAAAAGAAATCACAAACGCTTTGTGTCATCGTTTGTGATTCCGCAATATCTTTTTTCGCTGCGTCGATTAAGATTATTATGAGCTGATTGATAATACTAGGCTGTTCTTCGGGAATATAAGTCTGGTTTATCAATTTGTTCCTGTTCACCTTGATTTATCAAAAGACGGAACAAAACTCGTAGGTATGTTCGAGGGAGACGGATTTATCTATTACCGTAGACTTTTCTGTGTGATACAGTTTTGTTTATTAAAATCTTCGACTTTGGGTCGTAGAAACTCTTAGTTGTGGGTGAGAACCGCTAAGGGAATCAAGTACGTAGCATACTGCTGGGATCAGAGACGTAGGAGCATAACTGTACCTTGGATCAGTGTGAAATTGATTGGGGTTCAACTATAGTCCAGACCGAAGTTAATTTGGAGTAGGCTAGTGTCTGTAGCGGCTTAATACAATGTGTGTTCAATCCGGACTAGGTCCCGGGGTTTTTCTGCATTTGCGGTTTCCTCGTTTACAAAATTCTGGTGTCTGTGTTATTTCTTTTCCGCATTATATTTTGTTATATAATTGAAATATCACAGGTTGTACGTTGTTCAATCAATTAGAATATCCGACCTTTTGGTTGTTGATTTAAATTGATTGACACTTGGATATTGGTCTTTGGTACCATCCAAGTTATCTCTCTAGTATTTGATAAAGACTCGCAGATTTCTATTTGCTTGAGTATATATCAAATCGAGAGATTGAGATATAAACTCTTTGATATACTTTTTATCTAGATTGAGTCTGATTGTCTAGTTGATTCTCTAGAAAGTATATTGGAGTTTGTCCATACAGATTGCTAAGCGAAATATTGGGTGTGGTTGTTGTACCCCCATTTTTTCAATTGGTATCAGAGCAGGCTAACACGTTTAAGACCTTACAAGTCTGTGTTTGTAGTGATCTAACTCTATGGACATAGGTGCTATCTCAATTAACGTACCACCAGTCTTTGATGGCTCTAATTACTTGTGGTGGAAAATTGCTATGCGAGCTTTTCTTCAAACACGTGATTTTCAATCATGGGTATATGTTGTTAATGTCTATAATGCTCCCGCCGTGGCAAATGGAGATGTAAGCGTTCCCAAGGATATTGGTGAATACACCCCTGCCGAGATAAATGATGCAAAGAAAAATTCTGACGGTTTGAATGCCATTATACATGCCATTACCCTAAATCTTCAGCACCATGTGTCAAATTGCACGAGGTCTAAAGATGCGTGGGATATCTTAGAAACCGTATTCGAAGGTAACTCCAATGAAAAGGAAGCTAGGCTTCAAAACCTTAATTCCAATTGGGAAAACCTTCGTATGGCAGATGAAGATACATTTGATGAATTTAATCACAGAGTGTCTGAAATTGTTAATGCATCTTTTGCATTGGGTAAGACTATTCCTGAAAAGGACATTGTGATGAAAATTCTCAGATCGCTGCCATCCAGATGCGACTCTAAGAAGCATGCCATCGTTGAGGGAAATAACCTTGATAATCTCTCCAGAAATACGCTGGTTGGGAAGCTTTAGATCTTTGATCATGAACATTCATCCAAAACTAAGGATGTTGCGTTCAAAGCACAAAAGGACACTAAATTACTTGATAAGAGTAAAAAAGTGTATATCTCTGAAGATGATCACTTTGAGACAGATTCATCAGATGAAGATCTTGACAAGTTAATCTTGATGATCACAATACAATTTATGGATCTTCTGTTGAAGAGAAGTAAACGGTTCTCCGGAGATAAGCCTAAAGCATCAGTTAAACCTCATAATCGTATTCCTCCTAAAAATAGGGAAACAGATGAAACTGATGATGAGGATATGCCTCAGTGCTTTAAGTGTAAGGGATTTGGTCATTTTGCAAACGAGTGCCCAAATCGTAGAAAATACACCGGGAACAAAGGTCTTGCTGCAACTCTTGATGAAATGTCTGACAATTATGATTCTAATGAAGACGAGAAATCAAGTGTTGCACTTCTTGGTGAAAATATTGATTTTGATAACTGTAGCAATACATACATCAATCTCGATATTCTTTCAGAAGAGAACCCAACTAATCTGGAAGAAAAAATTGACCCATTTCTTGGAAACTCTGTTTGTAATGCTTCAGGTTCCACCATGTGTCTAGCTGCGTGCACATCTCAGAAGCCTGACTTTTATTCCAGTTTGACGTGCTCGTATTGTTCTCTAAAGGTTCATGAACTTTCAAAGTGTTACAAGTACAAACACCAATTGAGGCACGTCAACAAACTTCAACGAAGAGCAAATCAATTAGCAAATAAGCTTAAACTTGCTCAGAAGACCGCTGAGGTATGTAGGATTTTATCTTCGTCTAAGAAGTTAGTTTCCAAGAATAAACCAAGACCATTAGAGAAGAAAGGATGGTTGAGTCTTTTTGATAGACAGAGGTCTATGGATTCCTCTCAAGAGGAAAATGGTGGAAAAATTGTTGTTCACCGCAACGCAACTTGATTGTGTTGTTTTGGAAATCTTGTCTCATGTGCCTGATCAAAAGAGACAATGATTTTGTACCTTTCAGGCTTTAGGAAAAGTTTTTTTCTCTCTTCTTTTCTTATTTTTTGTTCTTCACTGTCTATCAACAAAAGAGGGTTATTATCGACAATTCTACTCTTTATAGGGTTGTGAGTTGGACGTGTACGAAACTGTTTAAAGGTTTCGAAACCCTACATTCCTTTTTCCTTCCTCAAAACCTCTTTTTATCTCAAGACTACTTGTTGAGTTCAATTTGTGATTTCCTCTCACAAACCCATCCGTTATGGATACTCCAAGCGTGATGTCTTCTGATAGAAAAGATGTTAATATGATTGTTAAGCCATCAATCATGAAAGAAAAAGAGAAATATCCGTTATCTCCTACCTTAAAAACAAAGAGAAGGACTTTCAGGAATCCAAGAGCCGTTCCTTCAAACTCTCAGAAGTTTTCTGATGTTCTTGAAGAGTTGAAGGAGATGCGAAAGGAGATTCAACAAATAAAGGCTTTTGTGTATAAGATTCATGAGATTCAGAAGGACCTGGTTCGAAATCATTAGCCAAAAAGTTTTATTGATATAAACTCCTACCTCAATGAGCCTTATGTCCCAATGGTTGTTGACGACAAGGAGTTTGGGGACGATAAAGAATTCTTCAAATGTCTTATTGCCTAGTAAATCTTCTATGTTTTTCTTGTTTTTTTAGAAGAATAACTAGAGTTTGGAATAGCCATTATTGTGATTACACATAGCTATGTCCAACGTTTTCATCTTCATGTTTTTAGATTTATTGGTTTAAATTCTAAATTTGTTTGGAAGATGATTTTTGCAGTATTAATCTTTATGGTTTTATATATTGCAATATTGTTATGGGATATGTGTGTTTACGTCTGTGAACTATGATTGTCCCATATCTTGTCAAAGTAAAGTCTTTCTTATGTCGATATGCGTGTATTGATAAAAGGATGAATAGACTTTTGACAAATACAAAAGTTAAGCCTATTATGTCAATTATTGATGAAAGATAGGTTAAAATCTTTTGTTTGCAAGGATTATGTCTATTGAATGTCGTTATGCAAATAGTGATGGAAAATAGAATGAATCCTTGTGTATTCCGCAATATCGATCTTCCCTGATCCATATTTTATGTATTACTGTGAGGCTCCGTAAAGTGTCTTATGTTGAGCACTAAAATGACCAAGTTGATTATTTTTATGATTAGCTTAGTTGTTGTTCCGCGAGATACTTTATGTCGAGCATATTCAACTAAATTATCATCTTGTTTGGTTATTTAGTTGTTGCTCCGTAAGTTTTCTTATGATGAGCGTGACCAATTAAATTGATTACTTTTGTGATTAGTTTGGTTGTGTATTTCGATTAGATTAATTATGGGTTCTCTTGTGATTAATCTAATTGTATTTTTTTTGAGTCTCCAAAAGTTCACTTATGTTGAGCATCTTTCTATTAAATTAATCATGGGTTCTCTTGTGGTTAATTTAATTGAGTTTTTTGGATTCATATTCATACTTGTATGTGATTTGTTATGTCCAAAGAAATCCTTCTTTTCTTTCGAAATTAAGGCCGCTCTTGTTGTTCCTTTGGGAATGACATTAAATGGGGGAGAGTTCTTAATTGAACTTTTGCTTAATTGCCAAATCTTTGTGGGGAGTGCGGTTGTGGAATATTATAGGGGTTATCTTGTATCTTTATAAACTCCTTGATGAATGCATTTAGTTTCGGCTTTATGATTGCATCTAAATAAGATGATATGTGTTTCTTTCTTTTGGTCATGAAATATATCTTTCGAAAATTTCGTTAGGATCCCGTTCTTGTACCTTTGCCAATTTTATTGACAAAAAGGGGGAGAATTAATATGTAGTTCACACTGCAAATACATATGGTTTTCGGATGTAAGGGGGAGTGGTTTCCATGTGAGATGGAGTATTGACTAAGGGGGAGTGATACATATCACCATAGTATTGTTGTTGAAGTTGTGATATAATTGAACTTTGACGATGTGTAATGATACTATGACACTGTACAACAATGATTGAGAACTCTTGTTTTCTCCTTGTTATATCTATGGATTTTCAACAACGATGATGCTGAACTTACAATCTTTGGTATCATTGGAGTACTTGGAAGTGACGAAGATTTCGAGTAATGTTGAAGATTATACATGTAGAATATGAGCTACAAAAGTTAAGTTATTTATTTTTTGTGTCCCATATGTATTGATAGTTTTGTCACTAAAATTAACAAAGGAGGAGATTGTTAGAGCATTGGTCGGTCGAACTCGCATGCGTTCCTATCTCAAGCATGTTTGTCAATGTTAGTGATAAAAACTATAAGTCTTGATTTCTAGTCTACTACAGCTAAGGTCTCGGACTATGATAGAAAGTGTAGTTGAGCTCAAGAACTCCATGGCAATCATCATACAAGACGAAGGACTACTCAAGGAACCGGTGGATCTTCATCGACTAAAAAGTGTGTGGAGACTTGAACTTATCTATCACTCAAAAGTCTATTTATCTCCTATCTTGATACAAAAGTCATTTTGCTATATAGACTTAGATTATACACATTTGATATTTCGAGCCGAGTTATTCTCGTCTATCTATTTCTCGAAATATGTGTCGGTAAGCTTTCGCTTTAGCCAAGTTCATCTTTACCTAGTGACGAAAGTCATGACAAGTTTCAATCACCTTGAAAATTACTTACTTTGACGAAAAATAGTTTGTGAATAACAACTATAGAATATCAACGTCCTCTAAGAATGTTTCAATGATTGAAATGATAGTTTATATTATATAACCATTTGTAGGATATAAGAATTGTTTTGGAAACACATATATGTATAAGTCCTTATTCCATGAACCGAAGTTTGTGAACTTTGTTGATCAAGAGAACCGGAATGGTGGCGTGAGACAAGTCCGCGAACTCAGTCCGTGAACTCAGTCCGCGAACTGGCGGAAGTTCTCGTCCCGAGAAATTCTGCTGGAGTTTGTGAACTCCGTCCGAGAACTTAAGTCCGCGAACCCAGTCCGCAAACTTGAGTAGGTTATATCTAAAAACGATGTTTGTGAACTTATTCTTATATAAACTAAGGAATGCAAATTTCAAAATGTGGCTATATAGTTCATGAACCGATTCGAGTGAATCAAATCGTTTTTGCTTCAATTGTGTCTGGTGTAGTTACATAAGATTTCCTTGCAATTGAACAACTCTCTAACTAGTTCATTTGAGTCACTTGAACTAGTTATGGTGAAGAAGAATATGGTTGATATGAAAGTGATCATATGGCTAACCATTTGGTTAACTATTGTTGAACCAACAAATGTACAAGTTTGGGTACGGTTACACAAGCCTAGAAACGTGCATTTCATTTGTGTGTAACAAGCTAGTTTTCGATCTAACGGTTGAAATATATTAGATTGAATCTAATCAGGTTTTCATCTAACGGTGAATATTGAATGCTTTGTTACCAAGCTAACATTGATTGCAAACCCTGATTTGAAATACTATATAAGGGAGAGCTCTAGAAACTGGGAAACCTAATCCACACACCTTCTGTGTGATACTAGTTGTGCTAATCTAGAGTCGATTCTCCTTTGACCTTTGGTTTCTTCTTCTAAACCAGGTTAACGACTTAAAGACTTCATTGGGATCGTGAAGCCAGACCGATACTAATTTCTTGTAGTTGTGTGATCTGATCTTGTTGTTTCTATCGTACGAGTACAATTGTATAATTGGCTTGAGATTGATATCTCTGATAGGCAAGATATAAAAGAAATCACAAACACTTCGTCTCATCGTTTGTGATTCCGCAATATCTTTTTTCGCTGCGTCGAGTAAGATTATTGTGAGGTGATTGATAATACTAGGTTGTTCTTCGGGAATATAAGTATGGTTTATCAATTGGTTCCTGTTCACCTTGATTTATCAAAAGACGGAACAAAACTCGTAGGTATATTCGTGGGAGACGGATTTATCTATTACCGCAGACTTTTCTGTGTGATACATATTTATTTATTAAAGTCTTCGACTTTGGGTCGTAGCAACTCTTAGTTGTGGGTGAGATCATCTAAGGGAATCAAGTATGTAGCATCCTGCTGGGATCAGAGACGTAGGATCATAACTGTACCTTGGATCAGTGTGAGATTGATTGGGGTTCAACTACAGTCCAGACCGAAGTTAATTTGGAGTAGGCTAGTGTCTGTAGCGGCTTAATACAGTGTGTGTTCAATCTGGACTAGGTCCCGGGGTTTTTCTGCATTTTCGGTTTCCTCGTTAACAAAATTCTGGTGTCTGTGTTATTTCTTTTCCGCATTATATTTTGTTATATAATTGAAATATCACAGGTTGTGCGTTGTTCAATCAATTAGAATATCCGGCCTTTTGGTTGTTGATTTAAATTGATTGACACTTGGATATTGGTCTTTGGTACCATCCAAGTTATCTCTCTAGTATTTGATAAAGACTCGCAGATTTCTATTTGCTTGAGTATATATCAAATAGAGAGATTGAGATATAAACTCTTTGATACACTTTTTATCTAGATTGAGTCTGACTGTGTAGTTGATTCTCTAGAAAATATATTGGAGTATGTCCATACATAGTGCTAAGCGAAATATTGGTGTGGTTGTTGTACCCCCACTTTTTCAGATTGGTATAACCGATCCGAACCCATGTATGTGACTTTGTAAGACCGATCACAACTAACCATTATTACTTGGTATGAAAGATCACATAGTGGTCTTGGAATACTGGCAGAACCAATTCTAAACTTGTTTGGAAGTGTGATAGAACCGATTCCAAGATGCAAATCCATGTATATACGGAATAAGGATTTGAAGTGTAAAGATGTCAACATACTTTGAACATGAGCAGTAACTCTTATCCTTTATTGTTCAAAGATATTCTTTGATACTCAGGGTGATCCTGTGCCGAAATAAATAAAGAATCTTTTAATTAAGGTTTTTGGTTTTATATGCTTTAATTACCATCAATTAATGCATAGCTCTAGAAAATAAAAATTAGTAATGTGCATTTACTAATTGGAGATTTTCTATGAGAGTTTAGGAAATATTGTACCAATATTTATTAGAATTAGGAAAACCGAATTTGGGCATTTATTGCATATCTTGAAAACATTTTCGGGTTTGGAAATTCCTTGGTGTCTAAAAATCCTTGGTGTATAAATACCTAAGTTTGCATTTCTAGCAAACTATCCTAAGAGCCATGCAAACTTCATTTCTTGTTGTTTATGGTGGAGCCGTCTAATCGGAAAGGAAAGTATCCTAATTAGGTGAACTCTCTTATGACCGCTCGTTTAAAGACTTCTGTGGGATCAAGAAGCTCTATGAGTACTATTGGTGGGAAACTAGATGATTGCAGTGTTATTAGTTTTAGATTTGATTTACTAACGGTTGTTGAAACTTTGATTGCACCTAGTTTATTTATTCTTGAAAATCTTATCTTCTGATATAAGATTCACTCAGACTAGATCAAAGTACCGACGGGATCTTTAACTCTGTTGTTTGATCTAAAGACATCGTGTGATAATCTATTGCTAGCAGACTCCATTTTGTGTGTGATTGATCACAAGAGATTCAAGTGGTGTTGTGCAGGTATTTGAAGGCAAATAGAAGATTTGAAGACGAAGAAGAATTCTTATTAGTTTTTGTATCTTGTGGATTTAGTGTACAAACCTTGACGGTTGGGATCCAAATAGAATCGATTTATCTTTGATAGATATGATTGATTAGTTGCGTGAGATCGACATTTTCTATGTTTCTCTTTGAGATCGATATTGATTGAATGTGAATCTAGACTTGACTATTTCGATAGTTATTGTATAGATTGATCTAAACATACAAAGGCGTTTATTAGATTAAACATAAGAGCCTTTGTCAACAACTCATCTTATCTTGTAGCAAGATTGATTAGAGTGGTTACCAAACAGATTCTTCTTTTACTTTTTGGAATACGATCCAAAGGACTTGCTATTCACGTACGTGACTCTAGAAGTCGAAGGCGCAGGGATACTGAGGGAATTAAGTATTTAGGGGTAGTCTGCTTGGTCTCAACTATACGAAGTTGGTATTAGATTTTGTATAACGGCTTAATTATGAGAGTATTCAAAACTGGACTAGGTCCCATGGTTTTTCTGCATTTGTGGTTTCCTCGTTAACAAAATCTTGTGATGTGTTATTTACTTTACTTCCGCATTATAATTGTTTTATATTATAATAAAGTAAATACACTTGTGCGTTAATTCCAAATCACTTGATATTGATCATATAGTAAACCGGTTTCGGACCGTAACTATTATCAAGTGAATATCAAGATGTCGTATTGTCTCAACTTTTTCCATATACGATCACACTTGGTATTTGAATTTTAGGTTGAAATAAAAAGATTGTGGTGTATTTGGGTACCCTCATCTTTTCAATTGGTATCAGAGCAGGAAAACACGAAAAGATCTAACAATCTGTATTTGGTGCGATCCAACCGATAAGACATGAGTCAAAGTAGAGTTAAGCGAGAGAAAAAACTAAAGAAAGACTCAATTAACGTATTGCAAGAGGTTATTGAACCACTCTCAAAATCAGTTTGTTAGAGCATAGCTCGGTTGAACCCACCAAGTGCTGGTATGTCAAGTTTGGTTGTCATATTTTAGTGAATCAAAACTCATCTAAGAGTCGCTTGATTATGTACTAGAGACAACTTCGTATAGGTTAGACTAGAAAGTCTAGGAATATGAGACATACAAGTATTACTCGAAGACCTGAAGAACGTGAAGAAGTAACGAGCTACAACGATGACATCATCCTTCCTCTTGAGGTTAGTAATATTGACTTGAACTGTTTCATTCCTAATGTATCTTTCAAGTCGTACTATATTGAAAACATAACTTCGAAGCCGTGAATGAATATTTTACTCTAGTACTGAGACATGATCATATGATCATAGTATTAAGGAATTAGACTACGAAGTATAACGCTTATCTTTCGAACTTCGTAGACATGACATCAACATAATTTTATGAATGCTATTGTGATTATGTGAATGGGTAAAGTTGAAGATTTCATCCTAGGAAACAATGTTTTACATTTGTTTAAAGGAAGTACATTCATGAACTTGTTTTATGAATCGAAAGGGAAATCGCTAGGCTTATTGGTATTGTTATTCATTGCATATCTTTGGATTACCAATATGTGTGAGATGGTAGAACCGATCATAACTTGTTATGTATCTTGGTATAACTAATCATAATGCCTGACTTATGATTTGGTATGACTAGTTTTGATTAATTAGTGTAACCGATCTTAAGTAATCACCTAAGATGGTATGATCGATATTTGTAATTGGTGTGACTGATCCTAGTAATTGGTGTGACCGATCACGAAAGAGTTGTTTAATCGATCATTGTAATTGGTGTAACCGGTCCTAGTAATTGGTGTAACCGATCCTGGTAATTGATGTAACCGATCCTAGTGACTGGTGTGACCGATCACAAGCAATACTATGTGTATACGGTAACCGGTCCTGGTAACTGACGTAACCGATCCTGGTAACTGATGTAACCGGTCCTGGTAACTTGTGTGGCCGATCAAAAGTGTTCCATATTAAGGTATAAACGATCCTAGTGATTGGTAGAACCGACTTAACCCATGAATGTGATTTGATATTTGATCAATCACATAGTTGTCTTGGAATACAGATGAACCAATTCTAAACTTGTTTGTAAGTGTGGTATAGTCGATTCCAAGATTGTAAATATGAAAGAGGATTTACAAAGAAAAGATGTCAACATACTTTGAACACGAACAATAACTCTTATCTTTTATTGTTCAAAGATATTCCTTAATTACTCAAGGAGATCCCGGTCTGAAACAAATTAAGAATCTTTTAATTAAGGTTGTTAGTTTTATATGCTTTAGTTACCAGCAATTAAATTGCATATCTCTAGAGAATAAAATTAGTAATGTGCATTTACTAATTGGAAATTTTCTATTGAGAGATTTCAGAAAATATTAGACAAAGCATTTCCTGGAATTATGAAAACCGAATGGGCATTTATTGCATATCTTGAGAATACTTTCAGTTTTGGAAATTCTTTGGTGTCCAAACATCCTTGGTCTATAAATACCTAAGTTTGCATTTCTAGCAAACCATCCTAAGAGCCAAACAAACTTTATCTTTTTGTTGTTTCTGGTAGAGTCGTCTATCCGGAGAGGAGAGTACCCTAATTAGGCGAAATCTCTTACGACCGCTTGTTTAAAGACTTCTGTGGGATCAAGAAGCTCTACGAGTACCATTGGTGGGAAACTAGATAATTGCAGTTTATTAGTTTTCGATTGATTTGATTGACTAACAGTTGTTGAACTTTGATTGCACCTAGTTTGTTTATTCTTGAGAATCTTCTCTTCTGATATAAGATTCACTCAAACTTGATCGAAGTATCGACGGGATCTTTAGAACTGTTTGTAGATCTAAAGACATCTTGTGATAATCCATTGTTAACAGACTTCGTTCTGCGCGTGATTGATCATAAAAAATTCAAGTGGTGTTGTGCAGGTTTAATTGAAGATTAAAGAAGATTTGGAGACAAAGAAGATTTCTTATTGGTTTCTCATATCTTTGTGTAGCACAAACCTTGATCGGCTGGGATCCAACTAGAATCGAATTTATTCGATTGATTAGTTGCGTGAGATTGGTAACACCTAATAGTTCTCTTGAGATCTATTGATTGTTACAAACCTGAATCTTATTACTTAGGTAATAGAGATTGGATTGATCTAACCAGACAAAGGAGTTTATTAGTTTCAACGGAAGAGCCTTTGCATATGACTTGAGATATCTTTATCTGGAAAGAATCAATGGAGTTGCTACCAAACAGATTTGTTGTTCCTTTACTGTTTGGAATACAATCCAAAGGAATTGTTCCAGTGCGTGCACTTATTGAATGTCGGAAGCGCAGGGATACTGATAGACACATTTTTGTGTCTGAATTGTCTTCAATGTTTGTATTGTTATAACTCGATTTTTGTACTAATATTGTGTTTTTATGTATTTTTGGAAAATTTGGCTAGAAAAGTTATTAAAGCCACCCGGAGGACAAGTGCTAAACGGACCCTAGTTTTGGATAAGGGGCACCTAAATCACTAAGGGCACCCAAATTACTATTGGCACCCCAACAGCAGGATAAAGGGTACCTTTCTTCATCGTTTAAATGATGACTTTTGGCGAAAACTCAAGCAGTCACCAGTGTAAGCTGTTGTTCGAGAATTGGACGTATTTTAGATAGATTCAATCGCTAAAACTCGTTGGGTTGGACTTGTTAGAGATAAACAGGGTGGTATTAGTGTTTTATTGGCGTAAATTGGGCATGATAATCATTTTTCGGAGAAACAGAGATGGATGATAAAATTGGATTTCCTATATTGAATATGGGAGAGATTTAGTGAGACTTAATTGGAGGAATTGGTTGGATATGTCCTGTTTCAGTCAAACACGAAGGGTAAGTCAATTGGAATCGTAAAAAAAAAGAAGGATTCTTGTACACACGACAGAACATGGCATATATATATTGTCGGGTATTGTTTTGTAAATATTGTACGAGTTTGACGTATTTTGAAACAACAAAGCAACGTGTTGGAGTGTGCTAGCTTGGATAAAATAGCGTGAGAAGAATAAAAACAAAGTAAATCTCGTGACTTGAAGAGAAAATAAAGAAAAATATTCTCGAATAATATTGATTTATTGTGAAGATTTTTGGGCAGTTAATGTCAAGATATTAGTTGATGTTGCATATATAAAGGGTTATGGTATAACAGAGAAGGAGGGGGAGTTTGGGGAAGGTTGCGGAGAGCTGAAGATGAAGAAACGAAAGTTACAGAGTCGTTCTCTGCACTTTCAGGCAAAGAAGAGGAATAACACATAACAACATATATAGACAGTCGCAGAAACCGTTGCCTATACTTTCAAATTCAATAACTTTGTAACAATTTCGGTAACAATTATTTCGAGTTCGCAACAGTCTGTTAGTGTTTCTCTGTAACAGTGGGTTCTCTAACAGTTATATCTGTTACAAACACACTGCTTTATACACATTCCTCTTGCAAACACCTTTTTAAGCAATGAAATCAACTTTTGAGCGTATTTCAGGAGCTAGACCCCAACACTGGGACGATGGAGGAAGTCGTATGTCATACGTGGGTAATTTTAATTAAGTATTTTTATGACTTTCACACTAATTAAAATTGAATTATGATTTTGATTAATTAGTTGTCATTTCATTAGATGGGTCATGCTTGCTTAGATGTTTTGATGTCCCATGCTTAGGATTTACAACTAATATTTTGAGAATCTACCTTGGCAAAAATAAGAGTCCATGTTTTTATTTATTGAGGTATAATTGTTAAAAGAATTAATATTTGAACCTTTTGTTATGAGTTTGGCAGAATCCTGAGTCCCAGCACCTCTCGACATCTTGTTACCATTATTTGTATATATTTTGTTATTTTTAGTGTTTTGTATTTTTAATTCATAAAATCAATCTCATCAAGTCCGAGTGAACGACAACCTTCTTACCACTATTTAAAATCTGATCAATTTTTGGCGCCGCCGACGCGGACTTGTTTATAGATTTGTTTTTAGGTTTTATTTTTATTTTTTATTATTTTTGTTCTTTTTTACGCGTTTTGGTATTTCTTGTTTGCTTTTAGATTTGGAGCTGAGATAAAGAAAAAGAGAGAAAATGCTTAAAAGAAAAGTGAAGGCAAAGAAGGAAAGAAAAGAGGAATCCAAAAGGAGTGAAGAAGAAGATTTTGTATATAGTTATTTTATTTTATATTATTTTTAGAGATTGTAAATAGGATTTTATTGCTGTAATTTTTCTTTTCTATTTTTGGACACTTTTTGGACTTTATTTTTGGGACTTTTGGACATTATTATTTTTAAACCCTAAGGAAGGGTTAATTTAAATAAAACTGCTGCAGGGAAGGACGACAGTTACGATACTGTCTTGGCCCCTCAGGTTCGTACACTGACATAAGAGTCAGTGGCCTGAGTCGACTTCAACGGTTCATCGCCCGTATGGTACGGGAGGTAAGACTCTGTCCACCCACGAATCCCATGTCAGTGGGTTTTATTTTGTGTTGAGACTTTGGATGTCAAACTGGTATAAGAATAGCCAATACAATGATTATCCAACTGAACAATATGGACATCACTCTTTTTATGACCATAATGTGAATAGTGGTTGGGAACGCCAAACTTTTGAAGGTTATGGTACATACCATGGCGAGCCTATTACTATCCACATGCCCACCGATCATACGAGCAAAATTCTTGTAATTCCTCTCCTCTATATAATGCACGTAAGATACTTGAGTCAACGCGTAAGTTACTTGAGTCGACACATAAGTTAGCGGACACAAATGACTTAGTTATGGAAGAAAGAACTGTAACAATGAGTGAAACTTCTTTAGAATATAACCTTAGGAAGTTAGCTGAGTCAACGTGTGAGTCAACACGTAGGTTTGAATTAGAGACGGAAGAAAGAATTGCTCGCTTGATTGCCAATACATTATTTCCAATATCACCCGTGAAAATGAGGACAATTTTTATAATCAAGATGACGAGGTTAGAATTGGTAACACTACTTGTTTAGATGAGGTTCGATCATTTTCATATTATTATAATGATGATTATGATGTGGACAGTGTTGATGAAGAATCTGAAGTTTTTAGGCATAGTGATCAGGAATTTGTTACTCCAATTGAGTTTTATAATGATAGTATTATTTCTGGTTTAAATCCAAATAATTTTAATAATTATTCACCTATTCAAAAGGACGAGGATTTGACTAGAAATGCCCCCGTTTTAGACGATGTAGTATTTCCTTTTTACGAAGCCAATGATGGTTTAGAGGAATGGGTTTATTTTGGGTCTGGCGATTTAGAAACAATAGTCTTAGACAAAGAAAATGAACTCGTAGAGATGAGTGAGGATGAACCTGACTTAGAAGAATCAATTGAACATTTTCAGGAATCTGATGACCTTTAAATTAGGAAAGTTGTGACTAGTCTTTCTAGAGACACCGAAAACTCTAAGTTTGGGGGTGATTATCATTCTCCATGTGTTTTAACTCTTACAAAGGTCCCTCACTTTGGACTTGACATACGTGCCTCAACTATTTTACAATATTATCTTCATAAACATTTTCCTAAACCTAATGATGTCCAGATAGAAGCTCAGTTGTTAGAAACCCATTCTCTGGTTGATGTAGTTAGCCCAGGCTACGATACCTCGATTGACTTTGTTTTCCCACCAAAATTTTTTCTCCAATTGTGGGAACTTATGAAATTCAAATGTGTCAGATATTAAGTTTTGAGACTAAACCTAAGTACTTTAGGAGGTTAGAATCGACACATTTGCCTAAGATTGACCACCACTTTCATCGTGGTCAATTGTGTGAGTCAAAACTGATTGACTTTAAGGATCCGTAGTTATTTAGGTTATTATTATGTGCTTCTAAGTTTTTACTTGAGTTTTGCCAGACTCTAATACCTGAATCGGATCTTAGCTACGAGGAAATGCAGTCTATGAAAATATTTATCTAGACCCAGTTATAGAACATGAACCTGAACCACAACTAGATGTAGTTGTCTTAAACAAGAAACTAGACAAGGGTGTGCTTTATTTGTTAATTTTCTTGGCATGTTGCAGATTCCTTTTACTTGTGCCGGCCCTATTTGGTTTTGGTGATCCGCAGTTATTGCGGCTATTACTTTATGATTCTATAAGGTGACTAATCCTTTCTTAGCCTGGCTGAAGACTTTAAACTTAGCACTTCTTGGGAGGTAACCCATGCTCATGCAACACGGTAATTGATAAAGCGGGGGTACAACAACAACACCCAATATTTCGATTAGCAATCTGTATGGACTAACTCTAATATACTTTCAAGAGAATCAACTAGACTCAATCTTAATAAAATATATCAAAGAGTTATATCTCTCTTTCTTGATTCAATACTTACTCAAGCAAATAGAAATCTGCGAGTCTAGTTGAATACAAGAGAAATCACTTGAACGGTACCAAAGACCAATGTTCAAGTATCAATCAATATCAATCAACAACCAAAGGTTGGATTTCCCAATTGATTGATTCAAACGCATAATCTGTGATATTTCAATTATATAACAAAATATAATGCGGAAAATAAATAACACAGACCCCAGAAGTTTTGTTAACGAGGAAACCGCAAATGCAGAAAAACCCCGGGACCTAGTCCAGATTGAACACACACTGTATTAAGCCGCTACAGACACTAGCATACTACAAACTAACTTCGATCTGTACTGTAGTTGATCCCAAATCAATCTCACACTGATCCAAGGTACATTTATGCTCCTACGTCTCTGATCCCAACAGGATACTACGCATTTGATTCCCTTAGATGATCTCACCCACAGCTAAGAGTTTCTACGACCCAAAGTCGAAGACTTTAATAAACAAATCTGTATCACACAGAAAAGTCTACCGTAATAGATAAATCTGTCTCCCACAGAAATACCTATGATTTTTGTTCCGTCTTTTGATAAATCAAGGTGAACAAGAACCAATTGATAACCCGGACTTATATTCCCGAAGAACATCCTAGTATTATCAATCACCTCACAATAATCTTAATCGACGCGGCGAAAGAAGATATTGTGGAATCACAAACGATGAGACGAAGATGTTTGTGATTACTTTTATATTTTCCCTAACGGAGATATAACTCTCAAGCCAATCGTTAAGATTGTACTCAATACGATAGAAACAGCAAGATCATATCATATAACTACAAGAAAGTAGTATCGGTATGGCTTCACAATCCCAATGAAGTCTTCAAGTCGTTAACCTACAGGGTCTCGGTATAAACCTAAGGCTAAAGGAGAATCGACTCTAGCTTATACAACTAGTATCACACAGGAGGTGTGGGGATTAAGTTTCCCAGTTGCTAGAGTTCTCCCTTATATAGTCTTTCAAATCAGGGTTTGCAATCAATGTTAGCTTAGTAACAAAGCATTCAATATTCACCGTTAGATGAAAACCTGATTAGATTCAAGCTAATATATTTCGACCGTTAGATCGAAAACTTAGCTTGTTATACACAAATGAAATGCATGTTTTAGGTTTGTGTAACTGTACCCAAACATGTACATTTGTTGGTTCAACAATAGTTAACCAAATGGTTAGCCATATGAGTACTTTTATATCAACCATATCCTTCTTCACCATAACTAGTTCAAATGACTCAAATGAACTAGTTAGAGAGTTGTTCAATTGCTTAGATCTTATAGAAGTATACAAGACACAATCGAAGCAAAAACGATTTGATTCACTCGAATCGATTCATGAACTTTATAGTCATGGTTTGCAAACTTGCATTCCTTACTTAACATAAGTATAAGTTCACGAATAATCGTTTTTAGAATATAACCAACCTAAGTATGCGGACCAGGTACGCGAACTTAAGTACCCGGAATAAGTTTGTAAATAGTTCACAAACTCCAGCAGATTTTCTCGGGAAGAGAACCTCCGATAGTACACGGACTGGGTTCGCGGACTCTTGTTCCGGTTTTCCTGATCAACAAAGTACGCATACTTTGGTTCAAGGAATAAGGACTTATACATGTATGTGTTACCACACAATGCTTGTATACAACATTGGTTATATAATCTAAACTCTCATTTCAATCATTGAAACATTCTTAGAGGACGTTATATAGTTGTTATTCACAAACCAGTTTTCGTCAAAGCCATTTTCAAGTGATTGAAACATAACATGACTTTCGTCACTAGGTAAAGATGAACTTGGCCAAAGCGAAAGCTTACCAACACATATTTCGAGAAATAGATAAGCGAGATAAACTCGGCTCGAAATAGCAAATGCGTATAATCAAAGTCTATATAGCAAAACGACTTTTGTCTCTAGATAGGAGATAGAGTAGATAGACTTTTGAGTGATAGATAAGTTCAAGTCTCCACATACCTTTTAGTCGATGAAGTTCCATCAGTTCCTTGAGTAGTTCGTCGTCTTGTTTGATGATCGCCATGGAGTTCTTGAGCTCAACTACACTTTCTATCCTAGTCCGAGACTTAGCTATAGTAGACTAGAAATCAAGACTTATAGTTTTGATCACTAACATTGACAAACATGCTTGAGATAGCAACGCATGCGAGTTCGACCAAGCAGTGCTCTAACAGTAATATCTTTCCTTAACTCTTTTCTTCAAGTGGTAACAGTTTCTCCTTGTTCATGATTTTAATTTCATCTTTAGAACATTGAGGACAATGTTAGATTTAAGTTTGGGGGTATGGGAGAAACTTTTTAATTGCAGTATAAATAAATAAACTTTTTAGTTGCAGTATAAATAAATAAACTCCAGAGCCTAAAAATTTATGCCTATTAAGGTTAGCACTAACCAATCTAAGTGGATGGAAGCATCTTGGTTGTAGGAGTTGAGGAACCAATCTGATTGGATGAAAACATCCAAATAGAGTCTATTCATAAAAGCACAGAGCTCAAGTGTAAGAAATAACATGGTAGTTTCGCCATATCTCGTTGAGTCCTTTTCACCTTCTATTTTTATTTTCTTTTAAATATGTTTGTCTAAGTGATTTGGTGAGGCATACGAATCAAGTTGTTACCACCGCTAGGGTGAAATAGAGTGATTGAGTTATCCATAAAAAAAAGAAAAAAAAAGAGACCAGACCATCAGACCAACCAGAACAAATTCAATAAAGTCGACCACTGGTCCCCTTGTATATGCCAGTTGTGTTGACCTAGAGTTAGGATTATCGACTGTTGATCCCCTTGTATATGCCAGCTATGTTGATATTAGTCAGACTGGTATCTCAGTCCATTAAGATAGGTTCATCCTGGTAGTGGTCTTTAGACAGATATGGGAAACATCGTTCACCTTAGTTGACATCAATAATCATTTATGTTTTTCTCTATATCCATCTTCTTGATCTATTCATGTGATTTGTTTGACTCCGGATATTGATGTCCATAGTACGACTATCTGAGTAGAGCTCTGTCACTTATATATGAATTTTAGTATGCTTGAGTGCAAACTCATGTACAACAATTGGAATTCGCATCAGGGTACTTCCTCCTGTATTCAATGAGAGTATGCCAACCAAGGAGGTTATTTAGTGTTATTCCAAGGTTCTGCATAGGTAGCTAGGGTTTGGAGTATTAAGGTTTTGTGGGTACACCTCTTGTAAACCCTCCCGAGACTTTAACTCGGCCACTAGGGCCACCTAGGGGTTCAAAGGCTTATTGCACATGCTAAGTGCAATCCCGGTGCCTGCTACCGTGAGTTAGGATTTTATTTTCTAGATTAGGTTTTCTCGTGGACTAGCAAATAATAAGTTTGGGGGTATTTTGATAAACACATTTTTGTGTCTGAATTGTCCTCAATGTCTGTATTGTTATAACTCGATTTTTGTACTAATATTGTGTTTTTATGTATTTTTGGAAATAAACATTTTTGGAAAATTTGGCTCGAAAAGTTATTAAAGGCACCCGGAGGACAAGTGCTAAACGGACCCTAGTTTTGGATAAGGGGCACCCAAATTACTATCGGCACCCCAACAGCAGGATAAGGGGCACCTTTCTTCATCGTTTAAATGATGACTTTTGGCGGGAAACTCAAGCATTCACAAGTGTAAGATGTTGTTCGAGAATTGGACGTAATTTAGAGAGATTCAATCGTTGAAACTCGTTGGGATGGACTAGTTAGAGATAAACAGGGTGGTATTGGTGTTTTGTTGGTGTAAATTGGGCTGGATAATCATTTCTCGGCGAAACAGAGATGGAGGATAAATTTGGATTTCCTGTATTGAATATGGGAGAGATTTAGTGAGACTTAATTGGAGGAATTGGTTGGATATGTCCTGTTTCAGTCAAACAGGAAGGATAAGTCAACTGGAATCGTAAAAAAAGAAGGATTCTTGTGCACATGACAGAACATGGCATATATATATTCTCGGGTATTGTTTTGGAAATATTGTACGAGTTTGACGTATTTTGAAACGACAAAGCAACGTACTGGAGTGTGCTAGCTTGGATAAAATAGTGAGAAGAATAAAAAGATAGTAAATCCCGTTACTTGAAGAGAAATAAAAAAAAATATTCTCGAATAATATTGATTTACCGTGAAGATTTTTGGAAAGTTAATGTCAAGATATGAGTTGTTGTTGGATATATAAAGGGTTATGGTGTAACAGAGAAGGAGGGGGAGTTTGGGGAAGGTTGCAGAGAGCTGAAGACGAAGAAACGAAAGTTGCAGAGTCGTTATCTGCACTTTCAGGCAAAGAATAGGAAGAACACATAACAACATATATAGACAGTTGCAGAAACCGTTGCCTAGGGCTGGCAACGGGTAAATATTCTCCGGATATTGGCCATACCAATAAGGTTAAGGGTTAGCGGATATCCGATAATATCCGGCGGAATCCAAAAATTCCAATCCGATAAGGTTAAGGTTAAGCTATCGGATATCGAATTTTTATCCGATAAAATCCGGTAATATAAATAAATGTTCAAATCAAATACACCCCTAGGTTTCTCAAAAAGAACCCATCACTAAATGTGAATTGCAAGAAGTTGATTATACCAAGGAGAGGATGCGTTTAGGGAAAGCTTTATTTGAGAGATTGGATAACAAATTCTTGTTGCATCTTCCCGTATTTGGAAATTTGAATCACCGCAGCTGACACCTCTACAAAACTTTCATAACCACTCTTATCATTTTTTATTCCTGCTCACATACGCAATACCAATATGCTAATATTAATCCATTCAGCCAATTAATTCTTGTATATAGATACAGATGGACATCCAGATTATGAAAAGTATGTACCTGTAATAGCTTGGATGCTTTGAGAAATATGGTCAATCGAAAGTCGATTGAACCAATTGTCTTTTTAAATTGTAGTTGTAGGAATTGTGTGATCTATTACGTTTGTAGTACTGGTTGTAGCAGTAGGCTTGGTCGTAAGTACTGCCTGCACACACTAATCCAGAAAAAGCTATTAATCACGCTTTTAAATAACATATTAATTACGTGAATATGATATTACGAACAAATAATGTCATATAACATGAAAATAATGGGGTCCATCTATTAACGTGTAATAAACGTCATTTTAGTATGTGGGGGATTATTAAGAGTGTGATTTATCGATGACTTGTTAAATGACGGAACGAGTCCGACAATTATCATATGTGTAATACACCCACAAGCAGTCTTCTACTGCACACCCAAAAATAGCTAGCCATATTTGTGATGCTACTTTGTAAAAGTATAAAACCGATTAGCCATTTGCTTGTATGCCGTAAATTTTTCACCCGGTCGGATATTGGTCCCTTTCTAACGGGCCCCAAAGCCTCATTTGGTAAAATAAAATAAAAACAAGCCCAAAGAAAAAGCTCCAAAACTCGATGATATTTTCAAACCTACCTTTCTCTCTCTGTCACAGTTAGGGTGAGCATTTTAAAATATCCGTAATCCGTGGATTTAACCGGGACCAATCGTATTTGTGCGGATGGATGTCTGGACCGTTCGTTAATGGGTTGGACGCGGATGGAATTTTTTAAATCCAACTGATTACGGATTGGACCCGGATGCAATTTTGAAAATTCGTTGGGCATCCATATCCGTTAGATTAAGGGCATTTATATAGTTTCTAGAAAATATGTGGATAGTTTTAGAATTTTTAGGTGTTTGCTTGGTGTGTTTTCCATGACACTTCTATATTTATATAGATATATAAAATGTGTAGGTTCTATAAGAAGTCATCTATATAGGCTTTATTTTTTCATTATAAATTTTAACTAACACAAATCCATTGGATTATCCGCACCCAATCCGTTCGTTCGTGCATCCATTGGATCCAAATCTGTTAGATGTTGGATTGGATGCGGATGCCAAATTTGAAATCCGTACTGTATTGGATTGGACGCGGATGAGATGAAAACCGGCCCATACCGGCCCATGCTCACCCCTAGTCACAGTACCTCTATCTCAAATCTCAAACTCATCAGGAAGAGGAGGTGAAAGGTAATCGAGTAAGTTTCAATTCCTTCCTATATCTCTATGTCGCTATCTTTTATGTATGGTTTTATTCTCGTTTTGTAGTTTTTTAATGAATTACATTAGCACTAAGAAGAAGACCACTTCACGAATATGTTAAGAACCCTAGCTAATACTGATTAGAGTATCGGTCAATTTCATCGATTCTTCAGTTTCTAGGGGAAAGATCAATTTCAATTTTGATTTCGATTGTAAGGGATTCTACTTCGATTCTTCAATTTTTAGTGATAAGATCCATCTCAATTTTATTTATTAGGATATATACATCGGTTGTTCAAATTGGGTATCAGTCAGTTTTCGGAAATTGTGAGGGTTTCACAATTGTGGATTAAAAGTTGATCGAGTTAATGTTTTGGTCTGCAGGCTCGAGTACATGTGCTAGGTCATCGGTTATTAGCTGGGTGATTACTGAGGCATGTGCTCTTTGATCATAATCTGCTCGAAGTTTATACTCTTTTCAAAAGAAACTTTTTAGGGTTTGAGTTAGATTGTAGTGTTGTTGAAAATTGTAGTTCAGATATGGATTTGTAAGAATATTTCTCCTTCTTTCTGATGGTTATCACTTGTAGTACTATGAAAGTTGAAGTTGGTGGAGGTATTGATTCAACAACCATTATCATTATATGTTTGTGGTTGTTGGTTTTATGAAGCTAATGATAGTTATAAACATCATTGCTTTTATGGTGAGAGTGATCAGTTGAGTTTGAATATTAGCTTCCTATAAAATCCCTAGCCTGAGTTTTGGTCCTGCAACTTCATCTCCTTCTGTCGTAGTTGACATAGACATTGCATGTGTTTGTTGTTGCAGTTGTGCGCATAGTTTTTAGAGTAGGGGAAAAATATGAAAAGGATGAGCTGCAAAATTTATAAGCTTTTGTTTGTGTTTTACTCCAGGGAAGACTTTCAGAGACGATTACCGAGCGCAGATTTCAAAAGCAAGTTGACGGGATTTAATTGTCATTTAAGGTAGGCCTGTATCTTCTTGATTATATGGTTTACAATTGTTTAAGGGACTTTTGAGATTTTCTGTTGGTTATACAAACCCTTTTATCCCAATGCCAAGGATATATGGACCTTTGAAATGGTTTGTTTTGCAATTCTGTGAGTCGAACATAACATGATGTCTTATTTGATTTTTAATTTATTTAAAGACAATTAAGTTAGTTAGCTTTGCTACATTGAGATAGATAATCTAATTCATCAATGCCGCAGAAAGGCTGTTGTCTATCGTTTAATACCTGCTCATTGCCATGTTATTCATAGGTTTATTGAGTTGGTCTTCCTTTATATTTGTGGTTTAAGTTTTAGTCCAGTTCTGAATTGCACGTAGAGGATCCTTACTAATTCAACCTTTTTGGTTTCAGCAATTTCAGCTAGATGGCCGAACTTTCTCTGTGCATGTTCCTTTGTGAAACATCAAAGTGGTTTACAACAAGTAATGGTTGTTGGATGTTGATGCCATCATAACTTAGGAAGGTGTCAACCAATTTACTGTTGTTGCTGGAAGGTCAATGGCTTCAGGTATCTGCTAAGACAAGTATAACTGCTGGTATCCCGCCATCACTGAATCCTCCTCGTTGGACAGGGTTTGTGCCTTCAGCAGTATATTTATTACTGCTTGAGGAGAAGTTAGTTCATCCTCCACTACATAAGGTTTGTAATGTTAATTATGTAGTTCAAGTTTCTTTTCATTCATTTTTTTTCAATTTTATAGTATGTAAAGCTGTATAATTTACATGTATGCAGTCTTCTCTAAAGATAAGCTGCAATTCAAATGTATCCAGCATAAAGCAGAGACGAATCATGATATCAACAACTTAAATTGAAGATGCGCGACTCTCAGGTATATATGCATCTTGAAAATGCACATTGTTTCTGATGATTAAGTAGTGTCATTCTCATGTCTTGGTAGGATTAGATTCACTCCACTCCAGTCTTCTTGCATAGCTCGATAAGTAGTTTAGATACAATTTAATTTGTGGTTTCTATGTAATTGATTTGTTAGAGCACTACTCGGTCAAACTCGCATGCGTTGCTATCTCAAGCATGTTTGTCAATGTTAGTGATCAAAACTATAAGTCTTAATTTCTAGTCTCTTATAGGTAAGTCTCGAACTAGGATAGTAAGTGTAGTTGAGATCAAGGACTTCATGGCGATTCATCATACAAGTAGAATATTTACTCAAGGAACCGGTGGAACTTCTCGACAAAAAGGTATATGGAGACTTGAACTTATCTGTCACTCAAAAGTCTATCTATTCTATCTTCTACTCTTTGAGACAAAAGTAGTGTGATATATATATAGACTAGATCATACACATTTGGTATTTCGAGCCGAGTATACCTCGCCTATCTATATCTCCAAATATGTGTTGGTAAGCTTTTCGCTTCGACCAAGTTTATCTTTACCTAGTGACAAAAATCATGAATGTTTCAATCACTTTGAAAATTGCTTTGACGAGAAATAGTGTAACAACTATATAACGTCCTCTAAGAATGTTTCAATGATTAGAATGAGAGTTTAGATTACATAACCAATGGATTCCTTGAACCGAAGTTTTCGAACTTTGTTGATCAAGAGAACCGGAAGTATGGCAAGTGCCAAGTACGCGAACTGCCGAAGTTCTCAAACCCGATAATTTCTGCTGGAGTTGACATACTACTTGCGTGAGCCAAGTCCGCGAACCCAGTCCGCGAACAGGCGTAGTTCTCGAACCCGAGAATTTCTGCTGGAGTTTGTAAACTCTATCAGGTGTCTTAAGTCCGCGAACCTAGTCTGCGAACTTGAGAAGGTTATATATCTAAAGATGATTTCTGAACTTAATCTTAAAAGACTAAGGAATGCATTTGCAAACCGTGGATATTAAAGTTCATGAACCGATTCGAGTGAATCAAATCATCTTTTCTTTAATTGTGTCTAGCGTAGTTACATAAGATTTCCTTGCAATTGAACAACTCTC
Organism: Papaver somniferum; assembly: GCF_003573695.1. Taxonomy (NCBI): domain Eukaryota; kingdom Viridiplantae; phylum Streptophyta; class Magnoliopsida; order Ranunculales; family Papaveraceae; genus Papaver; species Papaver somniferum. The sequence continues at coordinate 664,108 of NW_020624154.1, read as the reverse complement.
TTAACTTGTTCATTTGAGTCAGTTGAACTAGTTATGTTGAAGAAGACCATGGTTGGTATGAAACGCTCATATGGTTAACCTCTTTGGGTAGACTATTGTTGAACCAACAATGTACACGTTTGGGTGCAGTTTACAAACTAGAAGCGTACAGTCATTTGTGTATGACAAGCTAAGTTTTTGATCTAACAGTTGAGAAATATTAGCTTGAATCTAAATCAGGTTTTCATCTAACGGTGAATATTAATTGCTTTGTAACTAAGGCAAAACCCTAATTTGAAAGGCTATATAAAGGAGACATCTAGTATTGTGCAAAACTAATCCCCACACCTTACGTGTGATACTAGTTTGCGTGCTAGAGTCGTTTCTCCTTTAACCTTTGGTTTTCTTCTTCTAAAACCAGGTTAACGACTTAAAGACTTCATTGGGATTGTGAAGCCAGACCGATACTACTTTTATCGTAGTTGTGTGATCTGATCTGGCATCTTCTATCGTAACAGTACAATCATATTGATTGGCTTGAGATCGTGAGAGTTCTCCGATAGGCAAGATATAAAAAGTAACCACAAATACCTTCGTCTCATCGTTTGTGATTCCACGACATCTTGTTTCGCTACCATACGATTAAGATTGTTGTGAGGTGATTGATTAATCTAGGTTGTTCTTCGGGAATATAAGATCGGATTATCAATTGGTTCCTGTTCACCTTGATTATTATCAAAAGACGGAACAAAAAGTTTTAGGGTTTTTATGTGGGAGACATATTGATCCTTTGATAGACTTGTCTGTGTGAGACAGATTTGTTTAATGTTAAAGCCTGCGATTTTGGGTCGTTGCAACTTTTAGTTGTGGGTGAGATCAGCTAAGGGAATCAAGTGCGCAGTATCCTGCTGGGATCAGAGGCGTAGGGAGTACAATTGTACCTTGGATCAGTGAGAGACTTATTGGGGTTCAACTATAGTTCAGTCTGAAGTTAGCTTGGAGTAGGCTAGTGTCTGTAGCGGCTTAATACAGTGTGTATTCAATCTGGACTAGGTCCCGGGTTTTTCTGCATTTGCGGTTTCCTCGTTAACAAAATTCTGGTGTTTGTGTTATTTCTATTTCCGTATTATATTTGTTTATATAATTGAAATAATACAGGTTGTGCGTTTGAATCAATCAATTGGAAATCCGACCTTTGGTTGTTGATTGATATTGATTGATCCTTGGACATTGGTCTTTGGTACCGTCCAAATTATTCCTTGTGTTTGATTATAGACTCGCTGATTTCTATTAGCTTGAGTGAATCAAAACAAGAGAGAGATATTAACTCCTTGAGATACTTTTACCTAGATTGAGTCTGACTATCTAGTTGATTCTCTAGAAAGTGTTTCGGAGTTAGTACATACAAATTGCTAAGCGAAATATTGGGTGGTGTTGTTAGACCCCCACTTTTTCAATTGGTATCAGAGCGGGCAAACACGTTTAAGATCTCAAAAGTCTGTGTTTGTGGAGATCTGAGGATGTACAGTTTTATCTCTAATGACGCAACATCAGTTCAGAATTACTCTGATGGGTTTCAAAGTCCTGAAACCTCTAAGAAAACCTTTGTCTCCTGTCCTTTGTCTGAATCTGCATTTGATTGGAAAAAATCTCTTGATGAAAAATTGGATGATCTTTCAGATGATAGTGATTCAGAAGAAGGGCAAAGTGTTGATGAGGAAGTTGCTCAATATATCAAGCTGTTTGATCAAGCTTTGAAAGAGAAGAAGTCAACATCTTGCTTGAGAAAATATGGATCCTCTTTGTCAAGAAAACAGAAAGTTGAGAAAACTCTATAAAGGATATGATGGTGGGTATAGACTCCTAAAATCTATCGTTAAAGATTGTGATGAAGATTTACGCACAAAAAGGTCTGAATGTGATAATCTTTTCCGAAATCTCGGTTTGTTGAAAGAAAAACTTGTAGATGCTGATGCAAGATATGACTCTCAACAATAATGTTTTAATGACAAAGAACTCAGTCTCCTTGCCAAAGAAAAATCCTTGGAAACTGATCTTGTTGCTGCTCTTGATAATGTAAAATCACTGGAAGAGAATCTGAGAAGGTTCAATTCGAGCTCTACAAAATTATCTTCAATGATTGAGCATGTAAAGAACATCGTGATACACGTGGTCTGGGCTATAAAGGAATAGACCCTCCAAGGACTAGTAAGATTAATTTTTGTAAAGCTAGCGAAAACTCCTCGTGTGAAAAACCGCTCGCAGCATGCAATAGATATAAAGGCAAAAATTGTTCTCCCTCTAAATCGACTCGCATAAAGACAGGCAAACCATTGAACTGCTATTACTGCGGAAACAAAGGACATCCTGAGCAGAAATTTCGTTTTCGGATTAGGAATGAAAAACTTCACAACATTCTTACATGGGTGTCTAAAGAAGTTATTAAACCTGTCCCTCATTTTGTTGGGCCAAATAACAGGCTCTACAATCAAACAGGACACCGTAGTAAGTTCCTTTCTGATTGTGTTGCTGGATCAAAAAAGGCCAACAAAGGTAGGAGGAAGAACAACAGCAGAGCTACTGATTTCCTAAATAACTTTGAAAAGAGAAAAAGGCATAGGAAAAGAAAGGTAAATTTCTTGTCTCACCCTGAAGAAGAATGTGGTTCCAAGACTCTTGATCCAGACTTCATGCATATTAATAACCGGGTCACAGAACTTAAGATCAGCATAAATAAACTCAAACGGGGCATCAAAAAGACTTGGATAGCAACTGGCTCAGGTATTTCGAATTCCTCTCTTGTTAAACCTTTTTCAACTGTGATATGTGGTTCTTCTCTAAATCCCCTTGAAGGAGAGAAAAATGAAGTCAGTAATGATGGTCCAAATGCTCATCTTAATGCACTGTCACTGCATAGGGTTGCATCCATCTTTTAAACAAGAAGGATGCTCTTTGTTCTCAAGTTCTTATCTTGAGAATGTTGGCAGGAGTGCTTTGAGGTTGTTTTTTTAAGAGTTATTTTTTTTCTCTTCTTCTCTTCGTTCATCCCTCTCACTGAAGATTGAACGCTTGTACACGTACTGGACCCACACGAACGCTATGGTTCCTAGGGTTTCTGAATGCTTTATAAATATTGTGATTCATAAAGTTAAAAGATCAGTTGAATTCTTTTTGTATACAATGGATGAAAGCAACAAGGTTGTCGAAGTCAAGCAGGACAAGACCAGTGAATTGATTGATGTCTCCATAACATGCTTTCATGTTGTTGATCATGAAAACAAACTACCAGTTCAATTATCTTCACAACTGGTAGGAAATCTTCTTCATGATTTTGAAGTTGTTCGTGAGCATCTCGGGATTGCAACAAGGAATCTTGGTTTTCTGAAAAACGAACTAAAGAAGGCAACTGATGAACTCGTCCATGTTCAATATCTCGTTGCTGACAGGGTTTAAAGTGTTTTAAATCAAGTTTCCAGTGTTACTATTGTTGCCTAGTATGTCTTCTTTTTGGCTTAGTTGCAAGAATAACTAGTGCTTTGAATGGCGATGATTGTGACCACACATAGCTATTATTTTCATCTTCTTGTTTTTAGGTTTGTGGTTTAAAATTCTAAAACTATTTGGAGGATGATGTTTTGCAATATTTTTGATTTTGTTATATTGCAACTTGTTATGGGATTTTGGTGTTTACGTCCGTGAACTTTGTTGTCTAGTATTTTTTCAAAAGTAAAGTCGTTCATGATTGGTATTCATGTATTGGTTTAAGAATGAATAGACTTTTGACATATACAAAAGTTAAGCCTATATTGTCAACCCTTGACGGAAGATAGGTTAAAATCTTCTGTACCCAAGGATTATTGTTATTGTATATGCTTGTGCAAAAGAATGAATCCTTGTGTATTCCACGGTATAGATCTTCATTGATCCATCTTTTTGTATTCCCGTAAGGCTCCGTAATGTGTCTTATGTTGAGCACGATACGACTAAGTTGATTAATTTTTGATTAGCTTGGTTGGTTGTTCCGTAAGATACTTTATGTTGAGCATTTGTGAACTAAATTAATCTTCTTGTTTGGTTATTTAGTTATTGCTCCGTAAGTTCTCTTATGTCGAGCAAAACAAATTACAATTAAATTGATTACGTTTGTGATTAGTTTGACTGTGTATTCCAATTAGATTAATTATGGGATCTCTTGTAATTAGTCTAGTTGAGTTTTCATATATTCCATGAGTTTTTCTTGTGTTGAGTATATGAACGGCTATCTTAATCATTTTCTAATGGTTATGTTAGTCATATATTCCGTAAGTTTTCTTATGTTGAGCACAATGAATTAAATTGATCACTTTTGTGGTTAATTTGATTATGTTTTCCGATTAGATTATTCATGGGTTTACTTATGAATAATTTGATTGAGTGTTGGATATAAAAATCATTCTTATGGTTTTGGTGTCCAATAAAAATCCTTCTTTTCTTTGGAATTTAAGGTCGCTCTTGTTGTTCCCTTGGGAATAAACATCAAATGGGGGAGAGTTCTTTTGAACTTGTGCTTAATGGTCATATCTTTAGGGGTGTGCGGTTGTGGAATTTTAGAGGGGTTATCTTGTATATTTAAACTCCTTGATGAATGTTGTTAGATTCGGATATATGATTGCATCTAAATAAGATGATGTGTGTTTCTTTCTCTCAGTCATGAAATGTATCTTACGGAAATTTCATTATGATCCTGTCCTTGTACCTTTGCCAATTTTATTGACAAAAAAAAGGAGAATTAATATGTAGTTCACACTACAAATACATATGGTTTTCGGATCATTGTGTAAGGGGGAGTGGTTTTCATGTGAGATGGAGTATTGACTAAGGGGGAGTGATACATATCACCATAGTATTATTGTTGAAGTTGTGATACAATTGGACTTTGACATTATATAATAATACTATGACACTGTATAACAATGTTCGAGACCGATGCTTTCTCTTTGTTATAACTACGGATCTTCAACAACGGTGATGCTAAACTTACAACCTTTGGGATCATTGGAGTACTTGGAAGTGACGAAGATTTCGAGGAATGTTGAAGATTAGACATGTGGAATAGGAGCTACTAAAGTTTCATTATCTTTTTTGTATTCCATATGTATTGATAGTTTTGTCACTAAAATTGACAAAGGGGGAGATTGTTAGAGCACTGCTCGGTCAAACTCGCATGCGTTGTTATCTCAAGCATGTTTGTCAATGTTAGTGATCAAAACTATAAGTCTTGATTTCTAGTCTCTTATAGCTAAGTCTCGGACTAGGATAGTAAGTGTAGTTGAGCTCAAGGACTTCATGGTGATTCATCATACAAGTAGAAGATCTACTCAAGGAACCGGTGGAACTTCTCGACAAAAAGGTATGTGGAGACTTGAACTTATCTGTCACTCAAAAGTTTATATATTCTATCTCCTACTCTTTGAGACAAAAGTCGTATGCTATATATATACACTAGATCATACACATTTGGTATTTCGAGCCGAGTATACCTCGCATATCTATATCTCGAAATATGTGTTGGTAAGCTTTTCGCTTCGGCCAAATTTATCTTTACCTAGTGACGAAAGTCATGAATGTTTCAATCACTTTGAAATTGCTTTGACGAGAAATAATGTAACAACTATATAACGTCCTCTAAGAATGTTTCAATGATTGGAATGAGAGTTTAGATTACATAACCAATGGATTCCTTGAACCGAAGTTTTCGAACTTTGTTGATCAAAAGAACCGGAAGTATGGCAAGTGTCAGGTCCACGAACTCAGTCCGCGAACTGCCGAAGTTCTCAAACCCGAGAATTTCTGCTGGAGTGGACAAACTACTTGCGTGAGCCAAGTCCGCGAACTGGCGTAGTTCTCGAACCCGAGAATTTCTGCTGGAGTTTGTAAACTCTATCCAGTGTGTTAAATCCGCGAACCTAGTCTACGAACTTGAGAAGGTTATATATCTAAAGATGATTTCTGAACTTAATCTTAAAAGACTAAGGAATGCATTTGCAAACCGTGGCTATTAAAGTTCATGAACCGATTCGAGTGAATCAAATCATCTTTGCTTCAATTGTGTCTTGTGTAGTTACATAAGATTTACTTGCAATTGAACAACTCTCTTAACTTGTTCATTTGAGTCAGTTGAACTAGTTATGTTGAAGAAGACCATGGTTGGTATGAAACGCTCATATGGTTAACCTCTTTGGGTAGACTATTGTTGAACCAACAATGTACACGTTTGCGTGCAGTTTACAAACTAGAAGCGTACAGTCATTTGTGTATGACAAGCTAAGTTTTTGATCTAACAGTTGAGAAATATTAGCTTGAATCTAAATCAGGTTTTCATCTAACGGTGAATATTGATTGCTTTGTAACTAAGGCAAAACCCTGATTTGAAAGGCTATATAAAGGAGACATCTAGTATTGTGCAAAACTAATCCCCACACCTTACGTGTGATACTAGTTTGCGTGCTAGAGTCGTTTCTCCTTTCACCTTTGGTTTTCTTCTTCTAAAACCGGGTTAACGAATTAAAGACTTCATTGGGATTGTGAAGCCAGACCGATACTACTTTTATCGTAGTTGTGTGATCTGATCTTGCATCTTCTATCGTAACAGTACAATCATATTGATTGTCTTGAGATCGTGAGAGTTCTCCGATAGGCAAGATATAAAAAGTAATCACAAATACCTTCGTCTCATCGTTTGTGATTCCACGACATCTTGTTTCGCTACCATACGATTAAGATTGTTGTGAGGTGATTGATTAATCTAGGTTGTTCTTCGGGAATATAAGATCGGATTATCAATTGGTTCCTGTTCCCCTTGATTATTATCAAAAGACAGAACAAAAAGTTTTGGGGTTTTTATGTGGGAGACATATTGATCCTTTGATAGACTTGTCTGTGTGAGACAGATTTGTTTAATGTTAAAGCCTGCGATTTTGGGTCGTTGCAACTTTTAGTTGTGGGTGAGATCAGCTAAGGGAATCAAGTGCGCAGTATCCTGCTGGGATCAGAGGCGTAGGGAGTACAACTGTACCTTGGATCAGTGGGAGACTGATTGGGGTTCAACTATAGTCCAGTCCGAAGTTAGCTTGGAGTAGGCTAGTGTATGTAGCGGCTTAATACAGTGTGTATTCAATCTGGACTAGGTCCCAGGTTTTTCTGCATTTGCAGTTTCCTCGTTAACAAAATTCTGGTGTCTGTGTTATTTCTATTTGCGCATTATATTTGTTTATATAATTGAAATAATACAGGTTGTTTGTTTGAATCAATCAATTGGAAATCTTTGTTGATTGATATTTGATTGATCCTTGGACATTGGTCTTTGGTGCCGTCCAAGTTATTCCTTGTGTTTGATTATAGACTCGCTGATTTCTATTAGCTTGAGTGAATCAAAACAAGAGAGAGATATTAACTCCTTGAGATACTTTTACCTAGATTGAGTCTGACTGTCTAGTTGATTCTCTAGAAAGTTTTTCGGAGTTATTCCATACAGATTGCTAAGCGAAATATTGGGTGGTGTTGTTAGACCCCCGGTTTTTCATGATTCACATCAAAAAGTATTTAAAAATAACTTGGAATCTTGTTATACAGGATATTAGGATCCCTATACCTCCGTATATATATTGTTGTTTGACAGAACTTCGGGAAAAGAGCAGCTGCAGGTGTTTATGTTTATTTTATAAAGGGAAATCCACAAAGCCATGATGATTATGACGAGGCTAATGATGAAACTACGGCAAATGTGATAGAAGTGAAGTACTTGGAGATATTTTTGTAGGTGGCCATAAACTTTGGAAAATCATACGAGCTACCTTATTGGACTGGCAAGATTAGGTGATATTTTAGTAAATTGAATTCCGTGTGAATGTTTTGGATGTAATTTTGGGTAGTTAGGATGAAGTTATCCTTTTTGTGTATGTGAGTTTGGAATGTTAATGTAAACTTGAATTCATATTTTAAATAAAATTAATATATATCCACTTTTAAATGATTTTGCATTTTAGATTTTTTTTTCCAGATTTAGATGATGATTTAGTTTCAGATCCTGATTCAGCTGAGATAGAATCAGGTTTCGAATTTAGCTCAGTATGGGTCGTGCTGGAAAAGAAATCTAAGAAAATGGCGGGCATTTTCATTTGTAATAAATAGTAATTTAAATAATTTTTATTTACAATTTAAAAAAAAAAAATTATTAAAAGAAAATACACAAAGCTTTTGGTTGGCAGCCTAGCGACAAGATGGGCCCCAACTCCTCTTTGAATTGCAATGCCTAAACGATAAAAAATGAAACTACCTAAGCCATTACTAGCGTCATTGCTAACCAAACAATTCCTTAGACGCTTGAAAAAAACCAGAGTGTCCTCACCAAGTTCCCCCAGGGTAGAGAAAGCTAGAACACCCAAACCATAACCATGTGCAACACACTTGTCCGAGTATTTGGTACGTTTACGTGAAACCCACCAGAAATAGCCTTACCAGGAGCGAAGGAGTGGATACCATCACCAGTGAATGGAGAGACACTTGTAATATCCATACAAACATCTTTCCCATTTTTCCAGTTAAGGACAAGGATATCAGCAGGTTTTAGATCTTTGCCATCATCCGACTGAAGACCGAGAGAAACCTCCTTGTGCGCAGGTACATCATCTTTGTAACAAATGTCAATGACAACATCACGAATAACATCATGGTGAAACTTATATCCAATATCTTTAGCACAATGAAGCGCATGATCATCAAAAATGTCCATAGATTTGTTACAACTTGGGCATAAACTATTCTCAACAAACAAAGGAATACCCAAATGATAACAAAGCACAGCTCTAAATTGTCTAGGTCCGAGGCATTGATTAAGCCCACTAATGGGTACCGCCAAAAGATAGTCTTGAGCATGCTTGACACGGTTACATTGCCATGGGATGGAATCTCTTGCAGACATATGAAATTGGTCTGGGATTTGCTTCTTAACTGCATCAAAATAAACTACTGCCAGGGAATGCATGAAAGGGGGGGCAGTATCATCGATACTGTAAGTAGACGGTAATCCATATACCTGGGTGAAGGTCTGAAGAGCCAACTGATAAGCTGAACCTTTGTCCGTTGAGAATAAATTACCAAGGATCACTTTCTGCACTGAAGTAGTCTGGCTTTGAGAAGCAAGATAACAGTAAGCACGAGTATCAGCCATGGTATAAATTCCAAGTCCACCATCCTTGATAGATAAGGTAGCTAATCTCTTCTGTAAAGGACCAAAACCCGCACCATCCCCAGTAATCAGAAGCCTCAAGTACTGATAAAGTTGGTCATCAAAGAGATCAGTGGCAGGTTGTAGAGCAGCAGGATTGGTAGTTCGCATAGAAAAATAGATTCTAGACACACCAGTACAGTTGCGAAGTAAAAGCATCCCACTTTGAGGGTCCTTGAGTTTTTTGATCGCGTCCATTAGTTGAACAGTTTTGTGCACCCTATTCAACAACATGTCGCTAATGAATTCCATATCTAAACTCACTGGACCACCCAAAAGTTTAACACCATTAGAAGGCCTACCAATATCCGGAGGGAAAACACCATCCATTGTACTCCTGGGATCAAGGGAAGGCCAAAAGACTTCCGTTTTCTTTATATTGAGATGTAACCCCCTGCCTGGACCTTCAGTTTCAATTATACGCAGAGCCTTAGCTACCTATAGAGTATCACCAACTATTGTACCATCATCAAGTACCAGGCGTGCAAGTCGAGTTTGCATCGAGAAGCAATGGTCTTCACTAAGGGGTGAAGTGTCAATGCCAATAACAAGGGACCGAGGGGATCACCTTGTTGCACACCAAGAGAAGAAGACAAAATATATTAGGCATAATAAAGCTTAGCCGGACGTAAGTATCAAAATTCTACCCAGCGAGAAATACCTGGACAATGAAGACGGACTTCCTTGATGAGCTGAGATCTGCTCACCATGTTGAAAGCATTATAAAAGTCAATTAGCAACATTGACATGTTGTTTGAATGACCCTTCATTTCTAAAAGGCGATCTACAACATGTAAAATAGCTCCACCTCCTATGGAACACCAACCCCGAATTGGTAATCTCCTAAATAAGAAGTCATGTCCTTTCCAACAGCAAAAGCCGCCACCTTAGAAACTAATCTACGCCAAACTGTACGACTGCAATAGGCCTAAGACCTCCTCCCGGCTTAAGCAAAGGAGTCAGCGGGGCTCTAGCAATGTATTCGCCCAACTCACTAGGGCATTTTCCAGCCAACCAAAGGTTGACAACCCTAGAGATAGATACAAGCAAGTCATCCGCCACTGCTGCCGACGCTCCACTAAGAACATCAACTAAGTGCTGCGCCCGTAGACCATCTCGACCACACGACGTACCTTTAGGGAAGCTTTTAATAGCTCCCCAAACAGCCTTGGAATCCACAAAGATGGGATCCGCAATGATATCGTCTATGGGAACCTTAGGGGGGGAGGCTAACAGATGTTTGTCTAACAAGTCCAGATAAGTCTTCTCATCATAAGGGGAGACACCAGACGAAGACAAAACTCGTATGGCATCTTCGAAGTGCCCTGAGTTGATCCTCCTTTGACAGGTTATAATGTTAGTTACCCCATGATGTTTCTCATCAATTCCCTTCTCATCAGATTTCCTAGAGCCCCACCTAACCGGCTGTTGTAGCAGCTTGTTTACCAAAGTAAAGCAACCATTTGGATCCTTCCAAACATTAAGCGCTTGTAGAATAGCTGCCACTTACGGTTACCGGACTTTCTTTCAGCAGAACTCTTTGGTTGATATAATGACAGAGTGCAAATGGGAAGAAAGAGCAATCATAGCCAAACTTACAGAGTGCTCGGACTTGCTAGAATATGATCGAGACAAGCCTTGAGAGCCCTCGAAAATGCAAGCCTGCACTTGTGGGAGATGCAAGTGACAGTAGGGAGTTGTTGTTGAAGCACAACATTAAGCAAATCAGTAGAGAGAAACTCTAAAGCACCACTGTCATTCCCCCTTAAACCTGCACCAACCACAGCGTTAGCATCTTCTAAACTCACATCCTGCAACACAGCCTGTACCTCTTCCGGCTTGTCCAAACGATGAATCAAAAAGTCTGCCCCTTCCCCATTAAAAGGCCCTGGAATAAAATCATGTACAATCCCTTCTCTCCCCTTGCAGGATTTCGACCAAGCATGTAGATACAAGCACTTGCTGCATAACCACATTCGAAGGTTGCAGAGAGCCTTCTCCAAACCACGATAAACAGTCAAATCCTTGGCAATTAAGTCGCGGACAATATTCTTGCTGTCTTCCGAGAAGAGATGTTTGTCATGAAGGTGTTTCAGAAAAGACCCTTTGACGTAACCTCTTCCATGAACTCCATCAGGGCATCCATGGAGACTCTTGAAAGGGCAGTGGCAGACGTTGTCGGAGACGACTGCTACTGAAGAAGGAGAGGAGTCCGTGATTTTCATGGAGGAGGTGGGGGAAGCTGTAAGGTGTGCACAAAGAAGCACGAGAAGAAGTATGTGTGATTCTCGGCATGGAAGCAAGGTTAAAACACTAAATGAAAGAAAAACAACAAGAACCCTAAGAAAATACAAAACGCAGATATGAAAGGGAAATAAATCAGCGTAAAAACGAATAAAACGTGGTAAGGAAAGCAAATGGAAAATCAAATAACAAAAACTGCAAGACGAATTCATGATGAATCCGTGATTGGAATGAGTTTCCAATCACCAGAGTGAATCGCGGAAGGAGAAACATGAGTTTCAAAAAAAAATAATAAATTTATTTACAATTAATATTAATTTTAAAAATTTTAAAAAAATATTTTTTATGACATGTATTGAATGTTATTGTATATTACATACAATAACCGTGATATTTAATAACAGATTTTGTATGTGACTTTAAGGCACAAATTCTTTTCGTCATATTTAATAACGTTCTCTATTTGTTATTTTTTTATTTTTATTTTTTTTAATAGGAAAGATGCTATTTATTTAGATAAAAAAACTACATGAAAGTTTTGTCCTGCTGAATTAGGGAAGAAACCCATTCAGGACCAGAGTTTAACCAATGAAAAGAAATTACTTGAGTTCTTGCAAATTTAGCTAGCGAGTCTGCTAAATGATTTGCATCTCTATGCACATAATTGCAAGACCAGAAATTAAAATTACTAAGAATATCTAAAGAATCTTGTATCAGATTCTATGTAGTCCACTTCATTGATGTATGTTTCCCTTTGAGGGCTTCAATCACGTTCAAGCAGTCACCTTCTAGATGTATTCTTGTGAACCCCTTATGTTTTTCCCATAAGACTGCCTCTAGAAGTGCCTGCGCTTCAGCTTGCTCCGGATCTATTGCAGGAGATGCACCTCCTCGCAATCCATTGCAGTCACCTGCAGCATTTCTACATTAGTGCCTATCCAACTAAACTGTTATCATCAATGTAAGATGCATCAAAATTTATTTTGATCATGTCATTGGGGGGAGGAGCCCAATGGTGTTGAATCTGTCTAACAGACTGTACACGCTGGTTTTGAAGTTGTCATTTATAAAGAGTCACACCAAATATATAACGGTTCGAATAACAGATGAAAATCGTGATAAGTATTGTTTTATAACAGACTTCAATCGTCATTTATAGGCCCTTTTGGACTAGTGACAATTACCGAACGAGGAGAATAACATTTTGAATTATGTGTAAATTTGGTAGCAACCCTAACATTCGACGGCACTAGATTGCATCCTCTATTGGGTTGTGATGAAAACGACGTTGCTGGTGATAATGAGGGTGATGTTGTTGTTGGTGATGGAGATGGTGATAATACCTAGGGGTAGGAAATTACTAGTACACCCCTAGGCTTAACGGATGTCGGATATTAACCTAACAGAATCAGACCAATTCGGTTCCGATATGGTTAAGAGGTATTACCCGATAGAATATTCGATTCTGATATGTTGGATTATATCCAATAGGATGCCGGATTTTCGGAAACGATATCGGATTTCGGCTATCCGTTGCCAGCCCTACCGTTGCCTATACTTTCAAATTCAATAACTTTGTAACAATTATTTCGAGTTCGCAACAGTCTGTTAGTGTTTCTCTGTAACAGTGGGTTCTGTAACGGTTATATCTGTTACAAACACACTGCTTTATACACTTTCCTCTTGCAAACACCTTTTTGAGCAATGAAATCAACTTTTGAGCGTATTTCCAACATGAGGAGCTAGAGCCCAACACTAGGATGATGGAAGAAGTCGTATGTCAGACGTGGGTAATTTTAATTAATTCTTTTTATGACTTTTGTACTAATTAAAATTGAATTATGGTTTTGATTAATTAGTTGTCATTTCATTTGATGGGTCATGCTTGCTTAGATGTTTTTATGTTCCATGCTTAGGATTTACAACTAATATTTTTGAGAATCTACCTTGGCAAAAATAATAGTCCACGTTTTTATTTATTGAGCTATAATTGTTAAAGAATTAATATTTGAACCTTCTGTCATGAGTTTGGAGGAATCCTGAGTCCCAGCACCTCTCGACATCTTGTTACCATTATTTGTATATATTTTGTTATTTTTAGTGTTTTGTATTTTTATTCTTAAAATAAATCTCATCAAGTCCGAGTGAACGACAACCTTCTTATCACTATATAAAATTCGATTAGATACTGAAGAAACTAAGTAAACTAGGGTTAGTTACTCGGTCTCAACTATACGAAGTTGGTTTAGATTTTGTATAACGACTTAATTCTGAGAGTATATAATTCTGGACTAGGTCCCGAGGTTTTTCTGCATTTGCGGTTTCCTCGTTAACAAAATATTGTTGTGTCATTTACTTTACCTTTTCTGCAATTATAATTGTTGTTATTATAATTTAAAGTAAAATTACACAAACGTTAACTCCGTACATACTTGATAGTGATCCTATAGAGTTTGGTTAAGTACGAACATATCATCAAGTATCATACTTCGTTGTAGTATTGTCTCGATCTTGTATCCATAGTCAATCACACAAGTTATCTTCTTGTCAAATTGTCTCGATCTTATATCCATAGACAATCACACGAAGTGTGAACCAATTTGTTGTATTGTCTCGACTCAGTCTATAGACAATCACTTTCGGTAGAGGACTTATAGGTGGATAAATTAAAGATTGTGGTGTATTTGGGTACCCTCGTCTTTTCACAGTTTGTGAGCAATTGCTTACTTACAGAAATAAGTTAAATATCTCTAACGAGCTATTATAGAAAGCTCAAGATGAGCTAAAAGCAATAAATATTGAATGTAAAAGGCTTCATAAAGATCAAGAAAACTTGAGGGAAGTTGCTTCTCATCAAATACAGGGTATTGAAGACAAATTAAGTGCTAGCCTCTCTCAAAGAAAATTGTTAGAGAAAGAACGTGATGCTTCTCTTGAAAAGGTTCATTTATTGGAAAAGAAACTTGTTGAATCTGATGCAAGGGATAACTCTCAACAAAAGAGTTTTGAAAAGAACGAAGGTGTATATCTCTCATGAGAAAAACATCTTGAGGCTGATCTAGCTGGTCCTCTTGATAAAATCAAGACGTTGGAAGAAGAAAATTTGTTCTTGAAAAAGTCCAATGATAACACAAACATTTTATCCTCATTGTTAGAATCGGGAAGATTTCATGGTGATACACGAGGATTGGGATATTATAGGGAATCAAACGCTTCCAACCATAACAATGAGATAAATTTTCTTAAAGCTACAAATTCTTCTCAACCTGATGCTTTGACTGATGTCAAAGATGCTCCTATTTCTTATAAAGAAGAAAATCCTATCAAGCCTAAGAATTGTGTTCAACTAGCAACAACCAAAGAAAGCATTTCTGCTAATGTCAAGAAAGAAGCAACGTTAAACAAATATAATAATAATAATAATAATAACGGGCCCCTAGCTCAGCTGGTCATCCCCGTTCCCCAAAGTTTAATGCGCTCCAGGAGGTCCCAGGTTCGAGTCCCCAATGGCGTAATATTGCAGGAATTAACATGGAAGGTAGTGTTAGTTTGTCCCCCTTGTGACACAATCTTAGCCCCCCTCCCGCCGTTTCGTCTCCCTTGGCTAGGTTACCCATGAGGCTCGCTGGTAGGTTAGCACAGCAACCTGTTCAATTAATGCAATAGTATGTCATTGGAGCTTAGCTTGTTAGGCTTCCAACTAGTTTCATGTAATAATATCTATCCAAATCCTGTTATTAGTATTATTTAAAAAATAAAAAATAATAATAATAATAATAAGAAGAAGAAGAAGAAGAAGAAAACTCGTCGAGCTCCAATGCAAGTGGATCCACAAAAAGGTAACATTAAAACTTATACTTCGTATGTTACTAAGCATTTTTATTATTGTGGTAATAAAGGGAACTTGCAACGGGGATGCAAAGTTCGTAAGATGCAGGATGCACTTTCTTTTGTATCAAATGAATTGGCTAAGTTTGCTCCCCGAAAGTACTCAGATCGTTATTGTACGTTTAGGCAAAATAACTATTATAATGATAGTTCAAATTTTGCCTCTCGATCGACAAGGTTATCTCATAAAATACCCGAATATAAAAAGAGAGATGACTTTGTAAATGCAAAAACAAGATCTGATGTTCCAAATTGGAGAAAATTCGTTTCACAAAATATCCAAAAGGGCAATGATCCTAATTGTATGAAGGAGAAAGCCGCTCCTGCGAAACCAATCTACAAATGGGTCCCTAAATCCTTCATGACCAAAAGGGAAGAAAAGCTAGTCACAATAAATGTTGAGAGTCTTCTTGAAATTCTAAGAAAAGACATATTGTTGTCTAAAGTCTCTTGTATGAATGCACGTTGTGATACTGACACTCTTCATCACAAGTCAAAGAAGAAAAACAATAGATGGAACAAGAGTAATCAAACCAAGCAAGAGGTCAAGAGTTATTCTGACTTAGTCCCTTGCGACAAAGAAGATAAGGCTCAAATAAACACAATCTAGTTGTGTTGGAATGTGCATGATCACCTTTATGCTCAATCTTATGAAGGGTGAGAAAGCACATGAAAACTGAGCACATGACCTCTCGGTTATTAATGACTCATTAACATCTTCAGGGAGATTTTTCTCTTCAAGAATCATACCTTCTCTATCTTCATTGAAACGGTAATTTTGAGTTCATAGTGTTGATATCTACGGGTCATATATGTGTATCTCTTGTTTATACGGTTAAAACGAGCCAAAAATCACTGAATTCGGACATCGTATGCAAAAGTTATGCCTAAAACAGTTTTGTGTATGAATTTGTGTTAGGATCGGTCACAACCCAATCACATGGATCGGTCACAACCTATACACTAGATTTTGTGCCCGTGCGAACCCTAAAACCATCCACTATCATTTTTTTTAAAACCATATTCTTAGTTTGGTGTAATGTGGCTTCGCCCGGCTCCGTTGTGCATTTTTTGATTTGGTGTGGCTCGTCTCCGCCTCGCCCCGTCTCTTGGGATTTTTAATGGTGCGGCTCAGCTTCGCCACACTCACATTCCGATACATTTTTTATTTGGTGTGGCTCCGCTTCGTCATGTCCCCATCGTGATGCATTTTTGATTTGGTTTGATAGGCTTTTATTGAATTCACTGCGAAGGGCTAAAAAATGATTCTATAAATTCTCCCTTGAGATGGAACCTTTTAATACATCCACAGAAAATATCCGATAAGCCACCTTTTTTATGTTCTGCCAAATCATTTCAAAACCAAATAAACAAACCTTAATTTGAGATTAAAAGTTAATCAACAAATCATAAAATTATTCCCCCACTCTTGTTAATACATGATTGAAGAAGCACAAACTACAAACAAATATGGTTTAAGAACTCGAAGCACTCAGCTGCAACAACATCTAAAAAAAAATGAAAAGAATAGTAACACCCGGTGAACTCAAAGTGGTTTCCACCCAAGCTAGGTAACATTTCATATATGAATTATAGTTATTACTTATCAAGTATTATCCAAAAGAATTTCAGGACAGGGCAGGCATCTACCAAACATTGAGTTTCTTTTCAGTTTTCAAAACAAACAACTTACAGCAATAACAAACAACTTACATCAATGTTGATGTCATCGATACATTCTTAGCTATAGTGGAATCCACACCTCTCTCAGCCTTTCCAAAATTACTTCCGCAGCATGAACATCATCTGTAATTTAAGTTAAATCATTACAACCATTTTCATCATTCATTTACCCAATAATGGAGTTCTCCACTTAACACCATTCACATAAACTTCAGCTGCGTTGATTCTACCTCATTGTAGCCACTACCACCGATCTTATAAACTGTAGAGGTGCTTCCTATTCCAATATCATTTTCAACATCAGCTCCATCCTAGTTCCCCAAATTATCATTTCTGATTCCATTAGGCCCTGTAAAATCATTGCCCATCAGTGGAATAAAAAAAGAAGCAACTCTAAGAGGTAAGACCAATTATTTGTATATGCAAATTAGACCCGTAATACTCACCGTTCTGATTTTAAATCCAAGATCAATCTTTTTCTTAGAGCACTGGATATGCTTGTTGCAAGCTGCTTCACTTGCTGCTGAGTTGATTCTTTATTAATCTATATCATTAGGCCAAGATCCTTACTGGCATTGTTTAAACTTGTAATGCAGTTTTAATTATGGAGTTCATTGTAATTTAAGTACACATTTCCAAACAAAGAATACAGTTTTTCTAAATACATTTAACAAACTCTCATGGAGTATCATAATGGTTCTTACCACTGTATAAAAGCCTCACTATTATGCTGCAAATGGGTTGTTTATCAATGGATCATCTGTAACAGGAAATGATTAGAAGTTTATGCTATGGGATTCTACTTTGGCAGTTTTGCAGATACATATAAATTGATTTGATCTGAATTAGCATCTAAGAAACAATGCACTAAGAATCAACACCTGAAAAGGAGAACCTCTCCTTTATAGTTAACTCAGGCTATTTCTCTCACTCCATCCTCGTCAATATATCAAGTAGAAGAAAGACACATTCGATTATAGAAGGGCAGACAACCTGAGATATGAACCTTTAATTTCGGAGAAGATTAAGGGGAGCATGGTATACATTATTCCCTACTGCTCAAAGATGGTCTGAAAAACTTCTAAGAAAGTCATAAACAATACTATACCTTTTTATCACCATGGAAAGTTTCTAACAGTTCTAATTAGCGACCAAAAGATGACATTTCTATGTACTTATGAGTTTCTATAGTTGTATTCATGCATCATATAACCTTTACATATATGCAACTTAACCTGTAACAATAATGTCATTGAGAGCCTATTTATAACCCCAGTATATTATTCGATGCAAACAAACTCATGAATTTTCATAGAGATAAACTGTTTAAAGGCCTGAGTGCTTGAATCCATTTTTTTTCTTCCCTATATGGATATCTAATTTTCATGAATCTTTCTCACCTGCAGTATAAAACAAAAAAATAAAAAACAATTGAAAAATCGTAGGAATTAGTAGGGATCTGGGTTTACCAACATAAAAGATGACATTTCTATGTACTTATGGCTTTCTATAGTTGTATTCATGCATCATATAACCTTTACATATATGCAACTTAACCTGTAATAATAATGTCATTGAGAGCCTATTTATAACCCCAGTATATTATTCGATGCAAACAAACTCATGAATTTTCATAGAGATAAACTGTTTAAAGGCCTGAGTGCTTGAATCCAATTTTTTCCCTATATGGATATCAAATTTGCATGAATCTTTATCACCTGCAGTATAAAACAAAAAAATAAAAAACAATTGAAAAATCGTAGGAATTAGTAGGGATCTGGGTTTACCAACATACGGAATAGGATTTTATGGTTTATCGAGACCAGAAGTCCCATCTCAAACTCGTACTCGACTCATTGGAATTCAATTCCAGGTGAAAACCCATTCGCGGCATCAGATCTTCTCCTTCCATTCCAAGAACCAACATCAAATCCATTGTAACCATCTACTGAAACGTTCACCAGAGACACAGCTTCAATCGACGCGGGTTTACCAATTCTCTATATATCCTCCCTACATGCATGACCCCCATGGTTCCAGTCCAATGAGCGTTCTTTTTTATCACTGCAAAGATTTGTTACGCATCCATGGAGGTAGAATCTAGTTTATATCCAAATAAATAGACGAAAAAACAAATGTTTGAACAGAACACATACACACCTTGACCCCATGCATGGTTGAAGTAAGTACATAACTTTGTTTTCGGCTTGGAAACCAAACTGAGAAACTGGCTATCTAAGAACATCCAGGAGTTCAAATTAGTCTACGAAGAAAGACAATAACCAAATTCTAACAATTTTGAGTCGTCTTTAAGTAACAGAGATATTTTAAGTGGTCTAAATCCCCTGCAATGTAAAAATAAGTTGTATAAACACAATTGCATCGATGAAAAGAAAAAGAAAAAGGGAATATGACAGAATTTTACTACCTAAGATTCTTATGAGTTCTACACAATTGAAAAGATATATTTTAGGTGCTTATTTTCTAATAATTAGACCGCTTATTCTGTTTAGTAAGCTCATCAACTGCCCAGTTCATCTTGACCATGATGAGTTGCAGTCAGTAGTTAATCCATATTCATCAAATGGTATCTTAGCTGCTCACTTTTGACCGTTAGACCACTTATTCCGTTTAAAAAGCTCATCAACTTCCCAATTCATCTTGATGAGTCGCACTTGGTAGTTAATTCATGTCCCATTAGATTAAAAAATATTAAAAACCTAAAATACCAAGGAAAGGAACACATACCTTCTTACCACCTTCCAAGCTATTTTCTTAAGACAATGCATGATCTTCATAAGAACTTATATTATCCCTCATAGAAACACTAACCGGAGTACACACAACTAATTTTGATCTCCTACTCGTCCTCGAGAAAACTTCAGCTAGAGGTAATAGAGGCATGAATATAACACCATATGGTATTCCCATCTCTCTTGACCCTCTGCAAACACCCATCGAACCTGTGGTAGCCGGTGGCAAAAACTTGGTGCAACTGATAGTCGTGATAAGAAGAAATACAAAACAAATGAAGTCGATAACTGGAAGCATATATATGAAACATGACCAGGCATTGATATTCACTGCAGATGTTGCAGTAGTTAGTCCTAATCGTGAAATCAAAACAGTGATTAGATGAGATAGCGAAAGAAAAAACAAAAATTTGTTAGGGCTCCGAAAAGAGTAAAGGGAGAGAATGAGATTAGCGGACCTTGGTCGTCGGTGATTACACCATGTTTTCGTGGATTTTTCTGTCTAAATATGTGTATACGTAAAACTCGATTATAACATGGTCTAAATCTCTGCAACAAACCGAAAAAAAAAGAAAAAAAAAACTTAGTTAGATCGGACAGCGAAAGAAAAAAAAAATATACTTAAAAATTCAATAATACAGAAAAGCTTTAGGGTTCATTGATTAAGATAAATAATAAAACACTTTAGAACAAAAATACAGAAAAGATTTATGGTTCATTGATTAAGATAAATACAGACGTAATCACAAAAAAAAGAGAACATGGAGTAAAGAAATTAGGTTTAGGGTTTACCAACAAACTATGAATCGTATTTGATTATATTTCATTTTGAAATCGTATTTGAAATACCCAATCTTTATTTCAATCGACGAAACCCTAAATTGAATCTGTTTGCAACCCACTGTATCAAAAACCCAAGCTTTCCTTTAATTGACGAATCCCTCCAACACAAACACAAAAAGCATCAAAACCTTAATTAACAACCCAAGCTTTCCTTCAATCGACGAATCCCTGCAACACAAACACAAAAAACATCAAAACCCTAATTAACAACATTTGAATATTAAAATAGATAAATTGATAGTTCATAACCATGTGTTTTTGCAACAGAAAAGTATGGCAGGAGGAAAGTATGGGAATAAGAATATCAATAAGGCGTTAGGTCTTTCTTCTATGTAACTGGTATTTCATGGGGGAAGAACGTAACTGGTATTTCATGGGGAACAACTGGTTTGCTGCAGATGAAAAGCGCAGAAGAAATCCATACGAACACTCTGTTAGGTCTTTTATCTAGGTTATTGATTTTTTCCTTTTCTTTTTCTGTCCCGACAAAGACTGTTTTTTTGTGCAGTTTTTTTAACCGAAAAAGATATTTACTGTTACATTCATATAATTTGAGGAAAAGTGGAGGGAGAAATTTCAAGGGGCGGTGACGCTTTCTCACCGTGCGACGCATGGCCTCGCATGGCTTAGGAGTTTAAAGGGTTTGATGTGACTTGGTATGACCAGTCCCTACCTAGTCCATACGAAGGAGTGTAAAACTGTTCTGCTCATAACTTCTTCGGCCGAACTCAGAATGACCTCATTATTTTTGCATTGGTTTCGTAATTAAATTTCCTACAAGATTGAGGTAATTGCAATACTTGATTTTCTGTTGAATAATTATGGTGTATCGCATTTGAGTTTATGGGATAAATCTTTGTGTTTCGGTCTCATATATTGGTTCACTTCCTTATGGTTAGTGACTTTTGAGTATAGACAATCTTTAGATCATATCTTCATGATTGCTATATCAAAATCATAAGAAAGTTGTAATGTTGTAGCTCATATGTAAGTCACATATATTAATATTTATTTATATTCTATAAACTAGAACTTGGTATATATATGAGTACTCTTGATATATGAGATGTCTGATTTCGGTTTTTATTAACCTTAATATTCGATCTCATATGGTGTAACCCTTATGATTTGTGTGGCTTTTTGATTTAGCGGGATTAAGTTTTAAACCATGTTGGTAGGCTTTATCAAAGGATCATAAGGAGTTCCGATTCAAACTCATATGTGAAAAGTCACAATATGTTGAATCAATTTTATTTACATGAGTTGTGTTTAGCATAACATATGTGTTTCGGGTTTTCAACTTTTGTTATTGGCACGCATTAGTTAAAACCGATTCAACCTTTTTCGGGTAAAGGTTGCTTTTGTTGTTGTTCTTTTATTCTTGAGAGAGGATGACAACAAACTTGAGGAGAGTTCTTATTTGAACTTGCGCTTAATGATATATCTTTCTGGGGAGATGTGGCTACGGAAATTGAGGTAACGATTTTATTTGTTAGTTAATAGTTTTCCTGTTTAAGAAAAACATGTTTGCATTGCTTATATTTTGCTTTTTCTTAACAAAATTTCGATACAATTGATATGTTCCATTATGTTGTGTATGGATTTTTTATGTGATTCAATTATTTCCGGTTAAGAAAAACTGTGTCAATTTATTTGGCATATGGTTTGGTATCTTCTTTATTGTTGGATATCAAGTGTTTTTGCTTGACAAAATTCGGTGGAATTGCGATGCTTTAATGTATATATTTGTTTCAATTGCTTTCGGTTAAGAAAATAATTGTGCAAGTCAAGTTATTTTGGTTTTTATCTATTGTTTATGGCTTAACAAAAATACAGGATCATTTATTTAGTCCAATTGATTCCAGATAAGAGAAACTAATTTAATTCTGATCTTAGTTAGACTTATCAATTGGAGGATTAGGTTATTCAAGTCTAATAGAATGCCTTGACAAGAAAAACTAGTTAACTAACCTAGTGTTTGTCTTGTCTAAAGGGAAAGATCTAAGTTATTTTCTGAATAATTAGAGCCTAATGAGAAAAATGAAGTTAATTTTGATCTTTATTTTGGTCTTGTCGAATGAACCGATTGTATATGTGTCCGAACCGTAAACCAAAATTTTTGGTCAATTCCGTTTAACAAGGGAATTAAGTATCTCAGTCGAATTGTTGAGCTATTAGGGAAAATTGCTTCGGCCAATAGTTTCCTTGATAACATATTTAAACTAAACTACTTTTGTAGTTTCAGTTTTAATATTGGTTATCTAAAATGGTATGTGAAACCTTCGTGCTTACCTTAATCGGTGTGAGACTTTGTTATGGCTCAACTACATTCCAGTTCGAAGTTAACTTGTAATAGGATAGTGTCTGTAGCGGCTTAATACAATGTGGTGTTCAAATCTGGACTAGGTCCCGGGGTTTTTCTGCGTTTGCGGTTTCCTCGTTAACAAAACTTCTGGTGTCCGTGTTATTTATTTTTCGTATTATATTTGTTTATATAATTGAAATATCACAGGTTATGCGCAGTTCGATCAATTGGTAAATCCAACCTTTGGTTGTTGATATAAATTGATTGATACTTGGACATTGGTCTTTGGTACCGTCCAAGTTATTCTCATACCAATCAATTCACAGATTTCATTCTGTTGATTTGCTGGTTGATTTGAGAAAGTGATATAGCTCTTGGATATCTTTCCTTGATTGAGTCTGACTGTCTAGTTGATTATCTTGGAATTATATTAGAGTTAGTTCATACATATTGCCGAACGAAATATTGGGTGTGGTTGTTAGACCCCCGCTTTTTCAATTCATATTAAAACCTTCTGTCCAAACATTTTTTTATTCTAATTTTTCACATTTTAATTTGGAATGATAGGGAAAACGGAAGTATAGGTAGTTGTATATACACGTACGAACCATCTGAATTAATCCTAAAAAATATCATAAAACACTAATATGAAATGTGCAAGACTCAGCCTAACCATATAATTCATGCTGAGTTTGGCATCATCAAATAGCAAATGAATTTGTCTGTAATATAGTCTATAAGAAAAACCTGACATTATAGTTTATATTCATGCTGATTTTCATAACTACAAGTTCACATAGGTCAAAATAAGTCTTACCATAGTTTGCAGTAATTATTAAAATCATAACAAATTAATATTTCGGCTCATGTCGTGATGTTACGGCGCGGGTTAATTCTAGACACTAAAACACGAGTCAATTAGTTTACTGCACGTGTTGGGGATTATGATCATAAGATAGCAGATCTGATAGATATGATATAAAAAAAATCAGGTGTTGAACTATGGTTAAGCCCATAGTTTGATGATGTCATATCATGAGCATCCAACAGCCGTGAAGCTGCAAGTTTATTTATTTTTTTCCTTTCTTAAAAGCGTGGACATTAGTGTTTTTAGACTCTTCAAGGGGCCTATAAAGTTGATATCATCAACTAATTTGGATTTTGGTACTTTGCAAAACTTTCAAAAGACACTTAAAGGATCATTAAACCTGATATAATCGAGTCAGGTGGCTACTAAAATATAATTCAAATCCTCTAAGGCTTAAAATTCAAATATATTCCCCGACCATATTTATTGTGTGAATACAATACAAGTTCTTCAATGACGACCACACCTAATGCATCATACAGAGTGAACAAAGTATTATCGAACCAGTCCTAAGGTTTGAGAGAAAAACGAAATTCTCAAATCGTTTTTACGACGATCATATTTCTCAAATAACGCATGAAGACTACACCAACCTGTGATTTTAAAAATTCAAGCTTGCACGTTTAAGGTGTTAAGTCTTGGATCCAAATATTGCGTTATTCAAGAAATTTAAATCCAACATAATTTGGGAAATTATTTTACAATTATAAAATTCAAAGAGTGTATTTGAGATTTTAATGAAAAAAACCCACTATAAACAGACTTGGTCACTTTTTTAGGACTGACGAAAATGGAATAGCGGACGGGAACAAATAATACGGATTAATTTATCGAAGTTATACTTTAGTTTTTCTGAAGACCGAATCTCATCCTAAATATAAAAGAAATCACACGTATCACATATATGTTATCACATATGTTATCTTTACTCTTATATTTCGTTTTGTAATTTAATTAAAATGATCAATATAATATCCTTAAATATATTATAATGTAACGCTTAAATATCATTGAGGCTTGGGGTGCACAACGGGTTAGGTGGATCGATGGAGGGTAGTATATTCGTCCTATTTTTTTAAGGAAATTGAATAAATATCCCTCCTTTTCATGGGTTTCACAAACACCCTTATACATCAATAATTATACCCTCAATTTTTAACAGGAAATTTATTTGATTAATAGTACCTAATTTACCCTTGTATACAAACATTTTTCTAGCATTTTTCATCAAATGTAAGCTTTTAATGTACATTCGTTCTAACTGCTAATGTTTATAATCTTTTGTTGGTTTTAGTTTTTGTTTTGTGATTTGGAAAGAGCTACACTTATGGACGAGGCTTAACTCATGGTTGTGATCACTGATCAGTAACCAAAATAACAATTCTCCACTTTTCATTTGAGTATAGTGTTGCTGATATATAAGCCTTACAAGTAATATTTAAAATCGACCCAGCATTCAAAGGGATGTTTGACATTGAAAAAGCGGGGTCTAACAACCTCACCCAATATTTCGTTTAGCATGTCTGTATGGACAGACTCCAATATAATTCCAAGAGAATCAACTAGACAGTCAGACTCAATCAATGGAAATATATCCAAGAGTTGTATCTCCGTTTCACAATGTAGTCAACGAATCAAATGGATAGAAATCCGCAAGCCTGATTATTATGTGAAACAACTTTAACGGTACCAAAGACCAATGTTCAAGTGTCAATCAATTTATTATCAACAACCAAAGGTTGGATTATCTAATTGATTGAACTACGGACAACCTGTGATATTTCAATTATATAAACAAATATAATGTGGAAAAGAAATAACACAGACACCAGAAGTTTTGTTAACGAGGAAACCGCAAATCAAGAAAAACCTCGGGACCTAGTCCAGATTTGAACACCGCATTGTATTAAGCCGCTACAGACACTAGCCTACTCCAAGTTAACTTCAGACTGGAATGTAGTTGAGCCATAACCAATCTCACACTGATCAAGGTAAAGTCGTGTTCCTTACGCCTCTAGAACCACGCCGGATTCTGCGCACTTGATTCCCTTAGTTGATCTCACCCACAACTAAGAGTTGCTACGACCTAAAGTCGAAGACTTGATAAACCAATCTATCTCACACAGAAAAGTCTATTGAATAGATAAATCTGTCTCCCACAGATATACCTATGAGTTTTGTTCCGTCTTTTGATAAATAAAGGTGAACATGAACCAATTGATATACCAGACTTATATTCCCGAAGAACAGCCTAGAAATATCAATCACCTCACAATAATCTTAATTGTATGGTAGCGAAACAAGATATATGGAATCACAAATGAGACGAAGATAAAATCTCGAGAAAATCTTAGAGAAGATAGTACTCAACACGATAGAAAACAACAAGATCGGAACACACAACTACATAGAAAATAGTTGGTCCTGACTCCACAATCCCAATGATGTCTTCAAGTCGTTAACCTACTGGGTTTTGGAAAAATCTAAGGTTAAAGGAGAATCTACTCTAGTTGCAACTAGTATCACACATGAGTTGTGGGTATTAGGTTTCCCAGTTGCTAGAGTTCTCCCTTATATAGTTTTCAAATCAGGGTTTGCAATCAATGTTACTTTGTTAACAAAGCATTCAATATTCACGGTTAGATTAAAATCTAATTAGACTCAAGCTAATATCTTTCAACCGTTAGATCGAACTTAGCTTGTTACACATAAATGAAAAGTGACTTAATTAGATATGAGTAAACATACCTAAACGTGTGCACCTTGTTGGCTCAACAATAGTTAACCGAAGTTAGCCATATGAACACTTTCATATCAACCTTATTCATCTGAACCATAACTAGTTCAAATGACTCAAATGAAACTAGTTATAGAGTTGTTGAATTGTTTATATTATCATAGAAGTGTACAAGACACAATTGAAGCAAAATCGATTTTGATTCACTCGAATCAATTCATGAACATTATAGCCACGGTTTGCAAAAGACTGCATTCCTTATTATATAAATGTATTAGTTCATGAAAAAATCGATTTTAGAACATAACCTACTCAAGTATGCAAACGGGTACACATACCTAAGTGGCCGGACTAAGTTTGGGTTTTCCAGTATGCGAACGGGTACGCATACCTTCCAAACTCAGTTGAATTTCCCGAACTTGAAACTCACGCCAGTATGCATACTAAGTTCCCGGACTTTCATTAACCAACCAGTACGCACACGGGTATGCATACTATGGTTCCCGTACTTGGAATAACTTGCAATAATTAGCATACAGGTATGCATACCGTGCTATATCCAATCATGGTTATTTGTTTTAAATTCCCATTTCAATCATTGAAACATTCTTGGAAGACGACAATAGCTGTCTCACACAAACTATTAGCTTCAAAGCAATTTTCAAGTGATTGAATGATCAATACGAAACATTCTGAGTCTACATCAAATGACTGTCGCACACAAATCATGTAAGATGTTACAAGGCGATTTTCACATGATCATATTTTGACTTTCGTCAAGAATATAAGATGAACTTGGTTAAAGCGAAAATTTACCAACACATATTTCGAGGAATATGTAAGCGAGTTAAACTCAGCTCGAAATATCAAATGTGTATAATCGAAGTCTATATATCTATACGACTTTTGTCTCAAATAGGAGATAGAGTATATATACTTTTGAGTGATAGATGAGTTCAAGTCTCCACATACCTTTTGTTGATGAAGTTCCACAAGATCCCCTTAGTAGTTCTTCGTCTTCAATCGATGAACGCCGTGAAGTCTAATGCTCAACAACACTTTCTATCATAATCCGAGACTTAGCTATAAGTATACTAGAAATCAGTACTTATAGTTTTGACAACTAAACTTGACAAACAAGCTTGAGATAGCAACGCTTGCGAGTTCGACCGAGCAGTGCGTACTACTGCCCATTCTTGAACTTCCTTCTTTGTGATTCACCAACAACATTCTTGTAAAAGCTACAAATGAGCTTAGAAGATTAGTATTCCAAGAATCCAAGTTCCCAAGTCCAAGATAAGTGGAACAAGTGCGACGAAACGGAGCAAAACACTCAAAAACAAGAGACGGTACAAAGACCAATCTTAACTCATCCAAATTCAATAATTCTCATCCTCATTATGAAGAGAATTCAAAGAGGAAGAGAATTAAAAAAGAATGAGGTCATTCCGAGTTTGGACGAAGAATTTACGGCCAAAACAAGTTTATCGAATATCGAAGTCTACAGGCCAGTATGCATACTGGTTTGCAAACGAATTTTCGTGACCTGGAGCAGTATGCAAACGGGTTTGCGAACTAAAATCCCTGGATATTGATTTTAAATGATGGTACGCATACCTGGTATGTGTACCATGAAGTCCAAACATCCCGAACTACTATTTTCAAACCAAAATGTTTAAGAACCTTAAACACAAATCAAGTTAGGTAGAAATGAATGATAAGCAAGGTACATGGAACATTATTAGTACTCTAAGCAAATGATAAAAACACAAATCTTTCTCAAGTTTATAGACATAGCTTTTAGAAGAATCCAATTGAATTCTACAGCCTTATCAAAGATTCAAAATCATACCTAACGCAACTTGATTATGGTGAGAATGCACTACCAACATAATCAAGTTGTCTTGAGATGAACAATGTCTTGCTCACTATGGCACCAAGAAAGAGTTTCTTTCCAACTACTTTTGCATTCAACAAAATTGAGAAACATCCAAGAATTTGTTTTTACAAGTTTTACAAAATACTTTAGAGAGATACACAAAAATTTAAGTCCTTGATGTCTCATTTAAAAACTTAATAAAAACAGTGTCTGCAGATAATGTTTAGTACTGCGCAAGGAAACTCTTTTGGTGTAGGGAGACATCCTGACATGTTTACAACAGTAAACAAAACAATTATCATGACACAATGTATCAGGGTTTGACTGATGAATAGAGTCATATTCTGAGATGAGGCAATCTGGTATATGAGATTCAGACTCATCTTGTACTATATCCAGTTTGGTACAACTTTTTGGGATACAGACGAGAGGAGTATTAGTCTCACTAATAAGTAGATCAGTATCAATCTCAACATGAAGATTATTCACCTTAACTAGGTTTAGTTTATCAAGAGAGTCTTGTTCTTTCTGGAGATATGACTCAACATCAAAAGATAAACTTTCAAGTTTCTCTTCAAGCTCTGAAAACACTTCAAGGAATTTTAAACCTGCTGGAGGTTTGGATAGAACTTCTTCAACATATTTTATTAAATCAGTCATGGAAGAAAAAATCTGAAATCCTTGGATCTGGTGATACGTTTATTGAGATAACACTTTTGTCCATAAAGTCAGATTGCTACAAACACAAACTTATAAGGTCTTTAACGTGTTTGCCTGCTCTGATACCAATTGTAAAAGCGGGGGTCTAACAACCTCACCCAATATTTCGTTTATGCAATCTGTATGGAAAAACTCCAATATAATTCCAAGAGAAAATCAACTAGACAGTCAGACTCAATCAATGGAAATATGTCCAAGAGTTGTATCTCTGTTTCACAATGTAATCAGCGAACAGATAGAAATCCGCGAGCCTGATTATTATGTGAAATAACTTGAACGGTACCCAAGACCAATATTCAAGTGTCAATCAATTTATATCAAAAACCAAAGGTTGGATTATCTAATTGATTGAACTACGCACAACCTGTGATATTTCAATTATATAAACAAATATAATGCGAAAAAGAATAACACAGACACCAGAAGTTTTGTTAACGAGGAAACCACAAATGCAGAAAAATCCTTGTACCTAGTCCAGATTTGAACCACACTGTATTAAGCCGCTACAGACACTAGCCTACTCCAAGTTAACTTCGGACTGGATTGTAGTTGAGCCCTAACCAATCTCACACTGATCAAGGTACAGTCACGTTCTGTCGTATGCGTCAAAAATAAATTACTTTCTTACTACTCAAAATATAGAATATAGCAAGGGCAAGAAAGGATCGTTCCCACAGAGAGGACTTAGGTTGTCAATATGTTTCGGTTTCCTATATATAACAATGGGGGGATTTTTCTGATTTTTATAAAGTAAACTAATATAAAAGCAAATAAAGAAAAGTAAACAAATCAAATTAAGTAGAAGAGATATTGGTCAAGGATTCGTTTTCATTCACAAACATGCTTTTCAACACAATAACTAGAATTGATATTTAATCTCTACTTTTATCAAAGGCCCTAGGATACCTTGATCGCAAGTATATCCCGCAAATCTCCTCTTATCATCACAACACATTAGAAGATGCGAATATGAATTCTATCTAAGAGAACAACCTAACGTGTAAAAGCACTAATCAAGTTTAATTCCCTAGATGCATTAAGTTCTATGAAATCAGTCCAATCAAAGCAATCGAACGTGTAAAAGCACTAATCCGATTTAACAAAGGTTATGATCCACTTGTGACTATTAGGATGTATCACTACAAGCAATATTCACAATTATGCCACTTGCAATCAGAAATTTATCACTTTTGCGTATAATAAACTCTAATCTAGCAATAGAGATTAAAACTAACTCAATCGATTCTAGACTCACCAAACAAGCATTCAAATCATATAACAAAATCAGCGATGAATCATAAACGATAAAGCATGGAGACAAAACTAATTCATTGCATTAAAACCATGGTTGGAATTCCAACTTATTCCTTAACCAAGATAAAATTATCTAAACATGTAAATGGAGTTCATAACAAGAAGAAAAAGGAAATCTATCATGTTTTCTAAACCCTAGAACCAAAATAGAAGTAAAGATAAGATCTTTCTGTTGTTGTGAGGATGCTTTTATATCGACTTGCAAAACCTGATCCTCCACTCTCTAAATTTCACGAATTGTAACCTGGCCCAACACCACCACTTACCTTGAGCCCATAGGAAACCAGGTCCATGTAGACTCTGGCTTGTCAGTTCCAGAGAACTGACAGCTTATTCTAGCCTTCAATCACATCTCCGGGCCACGCAAAACCAACTCCTTCCCAGTAATGGATTTCATACACAAAGCATTCTTGTACTCTTCTTCTCACAGTAGCCACACTACCAACTTCAGTTCAATTGTCACTGCACAATCCAACCTGGCCTCAAGTTACAACCATTACCCATAGCAGTTTCAGTACCAGCACACTCAAATTCCTGTAATTCTATCTCCAGCACAAGCCATTCAGCTCATACCCCACTTGCAACATCGACTTGAACTACATCCACCACCTGCAACTCAGCTCCAACAATCTTAACAGACCCGTAGCAGTTGCAATACCCTGTACCAACAGCTCCAGCTGCATTTGTCACACACCTGCACAGCACTTCTCTACCCAAGACAACATAATCATCTCCTCCAGTTCACTCTAATCATCCAACACCTGAGTCACCTGCAATACCTGCATCTTCAGTTCAATTCCATTCTTTCATCACCTCCCTCCAATTAGCCAAAACCTACTTCCAACTGCACAGTTTCAGCTCCTTGAACTGTACCTGCAACTTCATAATTGCAACTCCATCTCAGTCACAATTTCAGCATCAGTTCCATGCTCAGGTCCATCTCCTCATTCCACCTGATACATTCGTTCCATTTCAGTTCAACCAGCACTGCATTTCTCCTCTACAGCAAATTCATCTTCTTCATTCTGTGAATCAACACAAACCCATCATAACACCAGCTGCAACTGCACAACAACATCAGCACCAGTTCATTCCTTGCACTTGAGTTCAGCTCCAACTGCTCATCTACTTCACTGCAATTCCATGAGCCACAGCAACGCCAACTCCTTCACTGCATCACCATCAGCCTAAGCTCTCTCATTACCACTGATTCATACCAACTCAGACTCCACATACACACCTGCATTTGCTCATCAAGTCAGCATACTCAAGCCACCAAAACTGCACCATTTCCTTGTACCCTAACTGCAACTCTCTCTTGCTTCGTTTCTTTCTTGTTCTCGTCTCAGGTCCCATTCAATTGCCATCACCTGCAGCTCATTCCATTCACAAATTGACGCATAATAGACCCATAGAGCAACGTCACAATTCAACTCCTCCCTTTTCTGTCTCAGGCCTGGCCTCTCCACCTGAACTGCATCCACACTGCTGTATTACCACCATCTCCTAATCATTCTACAGCCACCAGATTCCAATCTCCAGTTCTCCATTACCTCCTCCAGCAGCACTAGAACCTGTAACTTCAGCTCAAGTTTCAGCTGTTTACACCAAGTTGCATCTCCATTCTATTTCAATCTGTAATTGCTTCTTGCTTTCTAAACCATTAGCAGACCCATACAGGAAACAACAATTAGCACCAGGCACAAACCCAATTTGAACTTCTTACTTGAACACAGCAATCCTCATTCCATTCTGCTGCCAATCAATCAAACCCAACCTTCGATTCTTCATAAGCTCTCAAATCCTTCCTTAATCTTCTCAGTTCCGCCAGAATCTTCCCTGTAATCTCGTTGATGTTTAAACCTCGTCTGAGACAAACCCACACAGATTCATCTCTTCTCTGCCACAAAATACCATCAAATCGATCCAAACCCATTAATTCATCACAACCAACGAACCCATTAATCCATTCTTCTGAATCGTCTCTTCCTTCAACTATCACAGATGGAACTGTATTTTCTCGTTTTCCGGTCAGCAGAGCTATTTCTTCTGTTCTCTCTCTCAATTTCTGGTTCAGGTGAAATAATTATCGAGAGGAAGTACGATTTAGGGTAAGTGTCGGAATGAATATTGATATAGGCACCCACTAAAACCATAAGGGACACCAAAGTGATATTTGGCCTGTCGGTTTCAGGGAACTGACTGCCTATTCTGTTTTCTCGCTCAACTGTCAGTTGCGCAATCACCTCTTTTGCTGCATAACCTCAACTTGCTCCAAGTATCGCATGTGAATTTCGCTCCAAATGGCTAATTTCTCCTTCTTTTGCCTCAAATGATTCCATTGCACCTAATTAACTCAAAGGCAAACATAAGATACATAATTTACAAGAAAACTCTCAAAGAAAGCATAAACAAATAAATATCAAGGTGTTTTAGACAGCTATCACCTTACGCCTCTAGAACCACACCGGATTCTGCACACTTGCTCCCTTAGCTAATCTCACCCACAACTAAGAGTTGCTACGACCCAAAGTCGAAGACTTGATAAACCAATCTGTCTCACACAGAAAGGTCAATTGAATAGATAAATTTGTCTCTCACATATATACCTATGAGTTTTGTTCCGTCTTTTGATAAATCAAGGTGAACATGAACCAATTGATATACCGAACTTATATTCCCGAAGAACATCCTAGAAATATCAATCACCTCACAATAATCTTAATTGTATGGTAGCGAAACAAGATATTGTGGAATCACAAACGATGAGACGAAGATTAAATCTCGAGCAAATCTTAAGAAGATAGTACTCAACACGATAAAAAACAACAAGATCAGAACGCGCAACTACAGAGAAAATAGTTGGGTCTGGCTTCACAATCCCAATGCAGTCTTCAAGTCGTTAACCTACTGGGTTTTGGAAAACCTAAGGTTAAAAGAGATTCGACTCTAATCGCAACTAGTATCACACAGGAGGTGTTGGGATTAGGTTTCCAAGTTGCTAGAGTTTTCCCTTAAATAGTCTTCAAATCAGGGTTTGCAATCAATGTTACCTTGGTAACAAAGCATTCAATATTCACCGTTAGATGAAAACCTGATTAAACATAAGCTAATATCTTTCAACCGTTAGATCGAACTTAGCTTGTTACACACAAATGAAAAGTGACTTCATTTATATATGAGTAACCGTACCTAAACGTGCGCACCTTGTTGGCTCAACAATAGTTAACCGATGTTAGCCATATAAACACTTTCATATCAACCTTATTCATCTTAACCATAACTAGTTCAAATGAATCAAATGAAACTAGTTCTAGAGTTATTCAATTGTTTATATTCTCATAGAAGTATACAAGACGCAATTGAATATTTTAGAACATTATAGCCTTGATTTGCAAAAGATTGCATTCCTTATTATATAAATGTATTAGTTCATGAGCAAATCGATTTTAGAAAATAACCTACTCAAGTATGGAAACGGGTACACATACCTAAGTGGTCGGACTAAGTTTGGATTCGCCAGTATGCGAACGGGTACGCATACCTTCCAAACTCAGTTGACTTTCCGGCACTTGAAACTCACGTCAGTACGCATACCGGTATGCATACTAAGTTCCCAGACTTTCATTAACCAACCAGTACGCATACTATGGTTCCCGGACTTGGAATAACTTGCAACAGTTAGCATACAAGTACGCATACTGTGCCATATCCAATTATGGTTATTTGTTCTAAACTCTCATTTCAATCATTGAAACATTCTTGGAAGATGACAATAGCTGTCTCACGCAAATCATTAGCTTCAAAGCAGTTTTCAAGTGATCGAATGATCAATACGAAACATTCCGAGTCTACATCAAATGATTGTCTCACACAAATCATGTAAGATGTTACATGGCGAATTTTACATGATCATCTTTTGACTTTCCTCAAGAATATAAGATGAACTTGGTTAAAGCGAAAGCTTACCAACACATATTTCGAGGAATATATAAGCGAGTTAAACTCATCTCGAAATATCAAATGTGTATAATCGAAGTCTATATATCTATACGACTTTTGTCTCAATTAGGAGATAGAGTAGATAGACTTTTGAGTGATAGATGAGTTCAAGTCTCCACATACCTTTTGTTGATGAAGTTCCACAAGCTCCCCTTAGTAGTTCTTCGTCTTCAATCGATGAACACCGTGAAGTCTAATGTTCAACTACACTTTCTATCCTAATCCGAGACTTAGCTATAAGTAGACTAGAAATCAAGACTTATAGTTTTGACAACTATACTTGACAAACAAGCTTGAGATAGCAATGCTTGCGAGTTCGACCGAGCAATGCTCTAACAGACATGCATGGTGTTATGTATGCTTTCTCGAACACAACAATAACATACAAACTAAGTATTTCATTATCCTTCCTCAAAGACCATTTTACAATACCAAATCCTTGTTGCATATCAAACATTCAAATAACATTTGTAAAATTCGTATACTTTATCAAATTTCATTCTTATCTTCATTTCAAATGTTTCATATTGTTCTTTCTTGTTAGTGATATTCAAACTCTCAAACATCCTGACATTCACCAACATCACACAGTTCTACATTTATATATGCACATTAATATTCGTTACAAAATGTTCAATAATTCTGTAAACCACAACTTCACAATCATTCACCATTAACAAATTTTAACGAAATAAATGAATGATGCTTTTTTATAATAAATTTTAGTTTGCGAAGTGCAAATTCTAATGAAATCCTAATATAATATATATATATGTACTAAAAACTATATTTTTGCGTTTTTTTCTTCTGTTTTTCAGTTACGTAGCACATTAAAATCCGGTTCTAATTACAGGTTTCTACAGATGATACTTAGGTCTAAGTTGGAAAGAAGAAAAAATATGGTTCAAATTAAAAGCTGGCAGACATTTCAACCAAAATAGTTCGGTTTCCTATGCTAGAAAGCCAACTGTAATAATCTAAAATTGTCAAAATAAGATACACACTGAGAAACCACTATGTAGCTTAGTGCATCCCTACTTCCTCCCCTCCCTTTTGGAGAAGGTTGAGAGTGGCCGCGGCTTCAACCCTCTCACTCTTCTCATAGATTTTAGTTGTTTAGAAATATCCTTATGACAATTATTTGGAGCCTATCACTAGAAGACAAAATAAGGTCATTTTGAAGTTTAAAAACCCTCTTAATCAACTATTTTTGTTAATGAAAAATATATCCCTGATTAATTAGTGTTAATTCGATCGATTAATTGATATTTAAGCTTGTTAACCTAGAAATGAACTAATGTTAATTGATCACCAAACTATGAAAGAATTTTGATTTTTCTTCTTTTGTACAAACATCAACCAAGAATCGGTGGATGTTCGTGCCCTCGTAGGCCGATTTTGGGTTGATGTTCCTTATTCATGAAGAACACTAAGAATCAGTAGGCATTTATTTATATATTGGACGATTGCAACAATCGACGATATGAATATTTGTGTAAACCAATTATGATATTTATTTATATAAAGGCTGATCGTAACAATCGCCGGATGTGGATGTTTTGATAAACCGATTGCAATAAGTGTGTATAGAGGTTTATATTGGTTCATTGTAGCCTATAAGACATGCAGAAAAATTGGGCATCTCCTTTAACCAGAATCGGTCTATATGAATATCCACATCGACCGATTCTGGGGTCATGATTTTTAAACACGAAGAACATCAAAAATAATCAGCCGACGTGTATGTCCATATCAAACGATTGTGCAAAACCGGCTAATGTGGACATACACGCCGACCAATTCTAGATAAATCTAGAATTATTTTTCTTTTGAAATATTTCAATTTTGGATGTATGAATCAATCAGAAACCTAATTAATAAAAATGGGTTAAAACAACAGTAGGCTAGTCCAGCCGACTGAATCTTGGCACCAGAGTTAGGTTTGTATAAAAGAGAAAAAAAAATCAAAAATACTATTCACCTTCCTACAATCTAAGAGCATCTCCAATGCTAACGGTGAAGGTCATCTTATGTGAAGATTTTATTTATATTTTTTTATAGGGAGGTGGATAATAGGGAGTTGAATAGTACTTCCAGATAAACCACCAGCACCTATGCCCCGGATAAACCACATAGCAAGAATGAATGAATATCCAAAGGCTCGTGCAAATGTTACGGTTTAATGTCACTACAACAGAACAGTCTATTTGTAGTCATCCACACCAATGTGGTAGGCAGACTATAAATGTACATGAAGCGGATAATCCAAAGGTCCGGAAAACATCAGTGGCCCTATCAAATGGCCATCCTCTGTTCACGAGTCACGACTATATCTTCTCCTTCTCTTCTACTGCTCTTTAAAATCCTTCCCCTCTGTCTTCTTCTTCTTTCACTCCACGACTCCCTCACTGACGACCCCTTTTGAAACAGTCAGTCTCTCTTAAACTCCAAGAAAATATCTCATACGCAATCCATAATCTAAACAAGAACAGTCCAAAAAATCCCAATTTATTAGGGTTCCAAATCAACAAAACGGTTTGTTCTTTACTCTTCCATTTTCACTTCGTTTGATTATTAGGGTTTATAAATTCTACTTTGATTCTAGGGTTTTTAGGGTTTTATTATGGGGACATCATCTGAACCAGCAAAGATTGAACAGATTATAACTGAATTCTTTGCAAAGAGTTTACATATAATATTAGAATCAAGAACACAACCATGTAGTTCATCCCGTAACAACTATAGTGGTGAACAAATATTATTATCATCTCCATCTTCATCATCATCGTCTTCATCCAGTGTTAGACCAAGAGATAAATGGTTTAATTTAGCATTAAGAGAATGTCCTGCTTCATTAGAAAATCTTGAATTGTGGCATCAAAGTAATTTAGAACCTATGGTTGTTGATGTGCTACTTTTTCAGAGGGGGGCTGTTAATTTTCATGATGATGGTGCTGAAATGATGAAAAAAGATAAGGTGATTGAGAGATGGGTTGTCAAGTATGAGACTAGGAAGAGTGGGAGGGATTTTGGGCATGGGGGGAATAAGAGGAATCCTCCCAGTGCTACTTCGCATTCTTTGTATAAGAAATCCATTATTTTGTTGAGATCTTTGTATCTTACTGTTAGGTTATTGCCTGCGCATAAATTGTTTCATGAATTGAATTCATCGGGGCAGATACTTACCTATGGGTTAGCTCATAGGGTGTCTACGTTGGTTGAGCCATTTACTCGTAGAGAGGAGGTGGAAATGAAGGAATTTGTGTTCACTCCAGTGGATACTACTTGTGGTATGCTTTGTTTGTCTGTGTTGTATTCCCCAGCGTTGTCTGATGTGAATTCAGAGCCTTCAACTCCTGTATCGCCGCAGTTTATACCAGATTATGTGGGAAGTCCAACAACTGATCGGCTTAAGAGTTTTCCGTCTCTTCCTTTAGCTAGATTCAGGTCTCATGAGATACCTTCTTCGGTACCCTTTGAAAGGCGACATAGCTGGAGTTATGATAGTTATGGATCATCTGCACCTCCGGTATCTGGCTTTCCTTCACCTGCATATTCTGACTCTAGAGGTTTTTCTTATAATCCCAGTTCTCATCGCCTTCCACCTTTGAGCATACCAAGTCATCAATCTGAAACTCCAGGCTCCAGCAATGCATCTTTGGCAACTAGGAATACAAATTTTGATGATTTTTGGCCCTCACCAATGCCCTCTCCAACTCCGTCTCCGTCACCACCCGCCCATTTGAAATCAAAAGCTCTATTATGTTCTGGAAGTGCTCCAGTAAGCATTCCCACAACTGGGAACCCTGCATTGCGAAACATTCATGTAGCGACTCCGTCTCCTCCAAGGGAAAAGATGGGTCCCTCTCAGTCCAGCAATGGTAGGAACTTGACTAGAGCTGGAGATGTTAATTCTGCCTTAAAATATGAGAAGGTATTGCTCAGTGAAATTGCTTTCTTTTCATGGCCATTAAAGTTGCATTTTACACTCTCTATTCGCTCCCACCACCATGTGTATGCTCACCCCTCATGTGTTGTTGTGTGTGTTACTGTCTATGCTGTAGATGAACTCCTTTGGAAAAGATGAGGTTGGAAATATATATGGAGCAAAAGCATCATCCGGCATTTCACCAAGAATTTCTTTCTCCAGGAGCTCCAGTAGGTTTTCCTCCCAGGATATGTTTGATTATTCGGATTTTGCATGCCCATTTGCTGTTGGGGATGATATAACTGATCCACGCCCAGGGTATGTTTGATTTTTCTGTTTCCTATTTAAATATGCTTCTCCTTTCTTTGGCTTGCTTTCTTTTTGGTCGTTATTGTTTTATATAGCTTATGTGTACTGTAGCGATAAGTGTACTGAATGAAAGAACAAACATTCTGATCCAAATATGCCTACTGGTACAGAAGAGCCATATAATCAATCAACATAGGAGTTTTAGAGTAAATCAATGCTGATTAACTGACTATTGGCCAAACAATTGCTAGTGTAGAAGTCTTGTAGCAACGCCAAGGAGAATTAGCTTAGTATCACATATGTTATATGTTTTAGTATCATTGTATGTTGTATGGTATGTGCCGTCCTCGTATATTGGCCTGGCTTATGTATATTGATTTCTTTTCCGGAAAAACAAACTGTATTTGCAATTTTCAAAATAAAATAAATTGTGGTTAAACTTTGTGGTAGAAGGTGTAGTGTAGCGCTCAGTCCACTCACCATATGTAGTCTATGGTTTAGGGCATCTCTAATATTTTTTATTTTCATTGGTTGTTCCTTACAATCAGCACTCATCTACAGTAAAACATACTCCGAGATCAAATATGAGCAGTCAATACAGTACATCTATTTATAATGAAATCATATGATGCATATATCTCAGTGAAACGTCAAAGTAACTACAGATATGTCCAGTCTTATCAATTTTGTGTAGTTATACCCCCTTCAGGAAATAATTCAACATTTCTGGTTAGTTTCTAGATGATGTCATATGCTTAATGCTTTGTTTTGTTTCAGAAAACTTCCTACACTTGCTCTAGTTAATTGTTATGTTTTGTTGAAGTGTTAATGACGTAACCCAGTTTGCCATACAATTGATTGCATGTTTTCTTGGTAACTTTTTATGGACATAAAACATACTAAATAATCTGCACAATTGAATTGAGTTTTCTCCATCTTCTCTCTTCTGTTTCCCATCTACTTCTTTTATGGAGATTAGATTTGAGAATGGTTAGTGTGCAGGACCACGGAGTTCTTACATGATCATGTGATTCGTACAACTGCGTTGTAGACATATTTTATTGATTAGCATAAAGGGCTTGCGCAGATGCATGTTTACCAAATTTAATTAATACATACACGGACAGTTTTGATTCCCAGAAGTATATTTTGGTAGTTGTTTTCTGTAAAGTAAATGTAAAATACATACTAACTAATCTACATAAGTAATTCATAGATATTGAAATTGAGTTCTCCATCTTCTCTCTTTTGTTGCCCATGTACCTTTATAACAAGACTTAAGTTTCAGTCTGTAGAAATTAGCTTCAAGACAGGTTCTGTGTAGGCCACGAAGTTAACTACGTGATCATGTGATTTGTTTGTCGAACCAGTGTGTTGCTTAAAAATGTTTTCTTCGACCAGCATGCAGGGATATGATGGATACATAAACGAACTGTTTTGGTTCAGAAGTAAATTTGGATTCTGAAACCATATGTTTGCAGCTTCAAATTGTTTGCTATGTGGTATTTGGTTTTGTTTCTTCCTCCTATTTTCCACCAATCTTATTAAGTGGTCAAATTCTGATTTACGTTCTTTGCCTCCAGGTTGAACTTATAAAGCTTTTGCTTATTATTAAGAAAATGAATAAACTTTACTGACTCACTGCTATGGTTGCTGCGTCCACTCCAGACCAGATCTTTTCGATGGAAAAGCGCATCATACTGAGCCCAGAGGACAAGTCAGGAAATCCCAGGATGCTGCTGTTGGTGCCCTTGTGGAGATGTTAAGTACAGCACCACCACTTCGCCAAGATATCTCAAAATCGATCAAGTTGTCACAAGTCTCGAAACCTGAGATCTGGGGAAGAAGCACTGAAGAACCTGCTGTAACTTTGGAATCTGAGACAGGAGGATTATCAAATTCTTCTTGCAATGTCAACATCACATCATCTGGACTTCAGATATCGAAGACAACTGCTGATGCATTGGAAGAATTCCAGAGTTACGGACAGATAAAAGAATCATTGCTGCTCAGGAACGGTAATGATGGGACCTCGACTAGTGCCGGCCATGCATCAGAAACTGCAGATAAAAGCTGAATGCCATTTTAGTTCTAATGCCTACTGGTTCTTTGTGAAGAGTTGTACAGTATTTCTTCCTATAATGTTCATGTCTATGGGTCTGAGTGCCGTACCCATGAACTTTTCAACTGTTCAAAAATCAAAAGAAAAAAAAAAGTACATAAAAGAAAAAGAAAAATCATCTCGAGTTTCCTTTCGTAGCTATTAGCAATTGTATATGCATCTTGCATGACAGAGTTAAGTACTTTTCTCGACAATTCCCTGTGTATAAAGAACATAACCATCTTTCAACTGTTTATAATAATATAGAAGTTCGTATAAGGGTTTATGAGTGTAGATTGTGCAGCCATGACTTTCTTAGCCTTATTTGAGAACTTTTCGGTTAGCATCTTGTTAGCTTTTGAGTTTCTTGAAGGTCTTCTTTCAAGAAGAAACACAACTAAAGGGGGTATATAACCATTTTATGTCATCTACTTATGTCATCTACTTCAATTTTGTTAAGGTTATCTGTTTATTGTAAATGATGGCCTGTTGTACTGATGCACCATGAGAGAGAAACAAGATCAGGATCGCTGGGGAATATTAAAAGTCTTATAAATGACCTTCAAATATTACTACTTTTTTGCTTCAGAGAAGCCACTTCTCGCCTAGAAGTGCATTTGATAAGCCTTTTCCTCTTATTTGTTTCTTGTTTCTTATTCTCTTCTCTGCAGGATTTTTGTCATTTGATATCGTTACATTCTACTTGCATGCTTAATTTATACATCACTCTCTACCTCCTGAGAAAAGTAATTCACATAAGAAATAAGAGCACAGAGATAGCCAAATATGACATTGACTGTCCTACTATCCTCACCAAGAAGGAAAATAATTTAAACTTAACTCAGCTTTTAATATAGTCATAGCAGTAGCTCAATATAGTAATAGACAAAATTGAACCAACTTAACACAAGAAATAAGAGCACGGAGAGAGCCAACATTTTAGTTTATTAATCTGTTGATATTCGTAACACAAGAAATAAGAGCACAGAGATAGCCAAATATGACATTGACTGTCCTACTATCCTCACCAAGAAGGAAAATAATTTAAACTTAACAGCTTTTAATATAGTCATAGCAGTAGCTCAATATAGTAACAGACAAAATTGAACCAACTTAACACAAGAAATAAGAGCCCGGAGAGAGCCAACATTTTAGTTTATTAATCTGTTGATATTCGTAACACAAGAAATAAGAGCACAGAGATAGCCAAATATGACATTGACTGTCCTACTATCCTCACCAAGAAGGAAAATAATTTAAACTCAACTCAGCTTTTAATATAGTCATAGCAGTAGCTCAATATAGTAACAGACAAAATTGAACCAACTTATGTGCCACAGAACTTGATATAAACAAAATCTCTTACAACCTAAAACAGCGACGCAAGAAAAGCTTGAGCCAACACCAAAGCAAGTTGTAATTAGGCAGCAGAAGGAGTACTAGCAGCAGCTGCTGCTGCTATTTCCTCTTTCGTAAACAGGATTGGTTTGGTCGGAGCAGGTAAGCGACCAACGCTATCAACTTTGTCCTTCTGCTTCGGTGGAGGTCTGGCTGCTTTAGGTAGTAATCTGCCCTTCTTTTCGAACCACTCGGGCTTCAACAAGGCTCGGAAACCCAATTTGTTGTAGTAAACTTTCCTGACAGACCCGCCAGCAGCTTCGACTGCTTCCTTTGCCCTAACTGTCACCCTCGACACCTGCATCAACATTCAAAAGTGCAAGTTAGTGACATGGTTTATCATGTTTCTCTTGCCCGAAAAAGAGTATTAGTGGTTCAGTAAAACCCGGGGAAGGGGGTCCTCCGTGGAAAGATAGAAACCGAATGATTGGAGCCTCTGGATGATTACGAGAAAAAGGTGTATAATCATGCCATGGCTTGTATGCCTTAAATCCATTCATCACATACCAGCGGCTGCCATTTGGCAGCCTATTGTTCCTCAAGTCAAAAGTGTGTTTCTCCATTTACATCAATTCTTAAGCCGAACAATCTAATGAATGGTGAGCTATTCTGGTGTTTTTGTGTAGGTAAAGCTGAATGAAGAATATCCCTTCAACATCTGCATATGGTTAGCAAGTGAGGTATGAAAAAGAATTCACTGGGTATTTGAAGGCGATGAAAGTTATCAACTTTGAGCGGAGATGATGAAGAAAAAGTCACCTTGAAGTGGAGAAAGGCAGAAAAAAAAAAATCCTCATGGAAGCTAGTTGCATCTTGTTATAAGGTACTTCTCGTCAATAGAGAATTTCCCAGCAACGAAAAAATATAGGAAATATAAAAATCTGAGATAATCAAGTCATTAGTGTGAAGTGTGAGTGTATAATCGAAAAGACTGTATGCTTTCGATTATACACTGTATGCTTTCAATTCTTGTAAAAAGATCTTTCACCATACCATAAAGAGAAGGGGGTGACATATATCAATGGGCATCAATTATTGGATTTCGAGATAAGAAAAATAATTGTACATTTAAATTAACATCTCGTTTAGGAAAAAAAAATCTGGTCTTAAGTTACCATGCTCAGATTGTAAAGATGGTAAAATATACGATGAACTCGACTAATCAGCCATCTCATGAACTTGCAGAAACTC
The DNA here is from genome assembly GCF_003573695.1 of Papaver somniferum. NCBI lineage: Eukaryota > Viridiplantae > Streptophyta > Magnoliopsida > Ranunculales > Papaveraceae > Papaver > Papaver somniferum. The sequence goes on along the minus strand of NW_020624154.1, from coordinate 620,701 downwards.
AATTCATACATTAGACTATCATATACCAACAAGGAACAAAGGGGCGTGTGAGAAGAACAACGTGATAGGTAAACATGTAATAGGTGGTTTGGGTAGTTTCTATTGGCAGTTATTAGGCTTGGCTATATAACATTGTGTAACAATTTCAAGCTGTCTATTAAATGATGATGTTTGTAGATCAATGGCTTCTTATATGATTTCCTTCGCTGAGTCTATGATCCATTCTAGTTTCTTATCTGACCTTCTTCCTTTCCTTACTATTTAATGCGTCTAATTTCTCCATGATGCTATTTTGATAAGTTTGCACTCATCAGTTGGTATCAGAGCCATTCGATCTGATCGGACAGTTTATACTAATTAGTGTTATCAATTAGTATATGGCTCCATTCCGTAAACGTGGCTGCATGTACTTTAAGACAAAACTGAAGTCTCAGGGACAAAACTCAGAAAATCATGTTCTTTTCCTGCGGTGACTTCTACCTAACTTTTGAAAAAGAGTTCAAGAATGTACCCTCACCAATGAATGATCATATTTTACATGTTATGATGAGATTTTAGTTATACATGTTGGAGAAATGTATTTTTACTAGAAAACAAACATAGTGGATACACAGGCAAAATACCTGGGTGATTACTTTGCTTCCTAAATTCGTTTCGGTACCACAGAGAAGGCAAGGAATGGTTTATGGTGGATTGATGGGTAAGGAGTTAAATGATATGCTTGATCAGTTAGCATCAATTATGAAAAGACTGTACTTGCTGATGTCATACTGAAAACAATTGCACAAGATATGAAGTGAGTCCCCGTGATCATTCTAAAAGACCTAAACACTTTGAGTCAGTGAAATGAGCATTTTCCTAGAATTTCTTTTGGTTGTATCATATCATTCAAATAACTTGGCCAAATTCTTGTTTGCTGTCACTAAAAGTTGTCTGTATGTACGCGCAACCTTGAGGACCGGGTTGTTTTCAAGGGGAATGAATGATTTCTTATCTGATCTGATTTCTACTCTGATTCTATGATTTCTTCTAGTTTCTTATCCGGTCTTCTTTCTTTCGTTATTGTTTATTTCGTCTAATTTCTCTAATGATGCTCTTTGATAAGTTTGAACTTATCACAACATCACTGTGACATAAAAGAAAAGTAAGAACCATAAAAATGACAAATTTTAGATCACTCTGAGTACCCCTACCTCAAGATGAATAGGCCACTTAATTTGTTCTGCGCCACGACCCATCAACCTTACTCCATCTCTTATCTGCTTCCCTATAGCCGCAGAATCCTATCGTAACATACAATATTTGCATCAGCTTGACAGTTGACATTTGAACAATACAGCGATCCAAATAAAATAATTTTAAGTGTTGTACTAGTACCTTCAGAGTTTTCATGGTTATCAATTCTGAAGAATCAATTTTTCCTGCATTTATAAGCTTTGCTATTTTCCCCAACCCTACTGGCTGTCACAGAGGAAAATACAAACACAACCAGAGAAGTAATTAACCTTAGTTATCCATTGCTGAAACACATATAAAGCCAACAATAACCCAAATACAGGTAATCATTGAAGCATTTGTCAAGTCTTGCATATGCACTATCAAATGAATACGAAAAAGATGAAGACCCTCAAATTGGTGCCTCAAAGATCAAATGCAACTAAGAAGCAGGAACATTTCATTAAACATGGGTTTCACCGATACACCATAAGGCTTTTGCAAAATTGTACATTTTCAGATGGTAATTCGGCGTATATATTACTACATTGAGACTCAAATTCCTGTAACAAATGTGATTGCAAGTAGATATACCTGAAATTCAAGACTGAAAGGATTCTTAAAGCCTCGTTTAGGCAGTCTCCGACGAAGAGGAGTTTGACCACCTTCAAAACCAGCTTTATGACTACCTCTAGCTCTTTGTCCTTTATGACCTCTCCCGCCAGTCTTACCTTTACCAGAACCAATACCACGACCTTTTCTTGTTCTTTTCTTATTTGATCCTTTATTATCCGCCAAATCATTCAATGCTAAGTAACTACAGTACGCCCTAATTCCATGAGACAAGGATACATTATTATTAGGGTTGATTTTTGAGTAAAGTGATTGTTGATTTTGAAATGAGAATGTTGATGATGAGATTGTTTTTGTTGAAATGAAGCTAGGGTTTTTGTAAATCTGAGAAGATTGGTGGATTGACGTAGCCAATAAAGATGTTAATCTTCTCCTGAACATCTTTTTATTTTATTTTATTTTATTTTTCTTCCTTCAGTAATTTGATGTGTTTTTGCGCATTTGGGAATCTAGGGTTTTGTTTTGGTACGGGAGGAAGTGGGGAGAGGAAGAGACTGAGGGTTTAAGACTGAATTTCACGCAGATCGCAAGTGACTTCAACAAAAGAGTCGGTCACTACATTTCCGGTTGGAATACAAATGGGGCGCAAACAATTTTTCCTGTCATATTTTTTCCTGGCTTGATTGGGGTATACCCAGATTAATTGGAGTATACCCAATTTTAAAGGGACTTTTTTTAAGGATGTTAGGGGACTCCTAATGGGTAAGTTACAAAACTACCCTTACCCTTTAAAAACCTATTACCCTAAATCAGTTTTAATCTTTTCATTTCATCTTCTTCTTCTCTTCTTCTTCTCTTCTTCTTCTCCTCTGAAACCATACCGGCTCCATCACCCCCACCACCATCAAAACTCGTCGATTAATTCATTGAAATCGTCGATTCGAAAACTCCGATTAATCTTCATCAATGGATCCACCACGGCGGAAGGGAACTCGTATGAAAGAAGCTAATCGAAAACCCAATGAGTATAACCCTGGAATTGCAAGTTTGGTTCAAAAGAAAGTGAAGAAAAAAACCGTCGAAGAAGGAGAATTCGCAGCCGCTGAACCACGAGAAATGGTGCGCTTAAGAAAGTAAGAGCTTACTTAAACTCAATCTAGTACTTCGATTTCATGTTTGCATGTTAAATTAGGTCAGAAAAATCGAAATTGTGAATTGGCAGTTGCGACGCCGCAAGGTATTATGTTATCGAGCTTGCCGGATTTTCATAGTTAGGGTTTGGCCAGCAGGCTCTTAGGTTGAAGAGCTTGCCTGCTGTTGAATACCTGTAACCGGTACTTGCAGGGCCGGCAAGTTATTCAACCTTAGACCCTGTCGGCGGCAGTTTTTTTTTTTTTAGCCGGGTTGGTTATAATTTTTTACCTTGCCGGTTGTATTTCAAGTTTTTTGTGTCTCCTGATGCCTTGAATTTTTAAAATCGAGATGGTATCTGGATAAAACCATGCCGGCTGTTAGTTGGCCGACAATGTATGGGTAATGGACCTTGCCGACTGGTTTGGTGAAAAATCCTTATTTCTTTTGTGTTCATTTTTGTCATAAGCCGACAGGTTATGTGAATAATACCATGTCGGTTGCACTTTAGCCGGCATGTAATTTGGATATCGACCCTTCCGGCCGTTGTTCCGCCGGATAGGGTATATATATGTCGACCCTGCCGACCTGTAATTTTTTTTCTTCTTAATTGTTCTTGTTCAGGTTGGAAAAGACAAAGAAGAAAGCTATGAAAGCTCTTAGTCCTCCTTCAATACCTCTCCGTGTTTGGTGATAAACTCTTGACTTCAACAGATCGAGGGGCATACGTTGTTCCAGGAACGCTCAAGATCCGTGTAATGAATGATTCTCAACCACCATCGGAACCCAGTGATTCAGACTAGACTCCAGATAAAGACCAATCAATTCCATCTGGTAGAAGAGGTGATGATGATGATGTTGATGAAAGCACTCCGGCTGCTGGAGGAGGTAACAATGATGATGATGATGGTGATCAAGAAATGCCTAATGTTGGAGGAGGTGATGATGATGATGATGATGATGATGGAGACAAAGATAAGGATATCGAAGATGAAATTGTTGAATAGGCATTGGAAGAAGAAGAAGAAGAAGAAGATGGATATGGAGAACAAACTCTAGCTATTGTTCAATAAACCGAAGCTTCAACTTCAACTAAAACCGGAAAGAAGAAGAGGGTGATCACTAAACCAGCTAATTCCCACATGCCTCCCCCTCCACATGTTCTTTTTGGATACAAAGACTCATGGGCATGTACGATCCATAATACTACCGTAAGTAATCTCAATCCGTCTTTGTTCTTTATTCAAGTGTGTAACTATCTTAAATTTGCGTCAAGTGTTTGTATTTCTTTTCATTTTGTTTTTTTGGTATTTAGGATCACAAGCACGCGGTCCGTCTCATGAGGCGCCAAGCTTCATGTTCACTGACTAAGACTTGGGATCTTGATCTAGAATGTGAGGAGGTGCAAGTGATTTTCAAGAACTCGGGGTTGTGGCCTGCGGTGGAGAGTTCGAATATTAAGCATGATAGAGTTACCGTATCTGCATTCTGTGAGAGGTTCTACGGAGAGACTGATACAATGTTATTCCCATTCGGTGAGATGGCGATAACTCCCGATGATGCTCATCAAATTCTAGGCCTCGAGGTTGATGGAAAAGCAGTCAGTGAGGGATTCAATAATAAGTTTTCTTTCAAGGATATTTTAATGGAGCAAGAAATTGTTCGGTTGGAATCAGATTGAGACGGAGTCTATGCTTGAGAAGAAGGATGGTCGTCCAAGCAAGAAGTTTAATCTGAAGAAGTTGAGGGACAAATTATGGGGAGACAAAGAAAATCTTTGATAAGGAAGGAAGGGTGAACCCGGTGCGAATCAATGCTACCGCGTTAGCTTATTTGTTATACGTCCTGAGCAAATGTATCTTCCCCGACAGTTCTGGAAGCTTGGTTGACGCCAGTTACTTGCAACTATTGGATCCCTTAGATAAGATGTGTGAGTATTCTTGGGGTACTACGGTGGTCGCCTTCTTGAACAATGAGTTGACAAAGGGTTCTAGGGCACTCACTACGCAAGTTAACGGAAACACATGTCTCTTCCAGGTAATTTTATTGTCTAAATCATTTATATTTGCAAAATTATCGTAAGATAAGATTCTTACTAAACTTTTTTTTTGCATAGGTTTGGATATATGAGCAATTCGCTTCTTTGTTCAAAACCAACTCCTACGTCAAAGTGGATGCGAATGTTGCGGTTGATAGCCAAGAGCGCAAAGGTATAGTTTTAAGGGTACTCAGGATAAGGACATGCCGCAAAATATTATCAAACTCTGAATCGCCATCGACAAATTGACTGCGGAGGAGGTGATATTTGATCCGTATCGATATGCTAGAAAATAAGGTTTCATCCAAAGGAGAGATGAAGTTGCATTATACTACGGACCCTTGTTGTGCTCACCGGGATATTCAATGTACGATCCACATCGGGTAATGCGACAATTGGGTTACGTCCAAGAAGAACCTCATTTGGATGAAGAAAAGACGTTCTTTACTTTGTTAAAGGATGACTGCTCCACATCCCAAAAAAACTATTAACGTCGCTTACGCTCCACCGCCAGCTCTAGAACATTGGGACGATAGACGTGGTCGTAACATCGATGTGAGTCTTTTGGACGAGGTGACCACCGGTAATGAAGCTAGTGAGAGATACATGGTGTGGTACTTGGGTTGGGCTCGTCCTACTATGATTAGGGAAATGACTGCTGAAGAATTGGCTCGTAAGAGGAAGATGGCATCGAAAGACCCAACAACAAGTCTTAAGTTCTTTGTAAGTATTTTAGAGTTTCTCTTACTATTTTAAGATTACATTATCGAATCACTCTATTAATACTTTGTTGTTTAATTGAAAATAGAAGGAGCAGTTGAAGACCTTTGTGAAGGTGTTGTGTTGCGTGAAAGACCGAGGAGAGCCTTTGTCGATTGAAGAGCAAAGCAAGCACATTGACTATGCTTGCAATATTGACAATGAGGATGCCCATGAATTGTTCAAGCAAGCTGATGCTGAAGTAAAGAGGGAAGAAAAAGCCAGGAGGGAAGCACAAGCCAAGCTGAATGCTGACAAAAAGATGGCTCGTAGCGGTCATGGTGGTGAAGGTAGTAGTAGTGGTAGTGTTCCTAAACGGGGCCGTGGTCGTGGTAGTGAATGAATGCTTTCCTAGTTTATTTCTTTATGTTGTGGTGGACAAATGTTTAAGTTAATGGTGTGGAAAAATGTCTTTTTAAGGTTTATGGGACATGTTTTCATATTTTGGACAAAAAGTGTTGGATTTCTAGTTGTTGAATGAATGGTTTGTTTAGCTATGTAAAGTTTCAATGTTTATACCGGCATGCTTTTTTTAATATACAGTGTCGACCACACCAGGGCCGGCATGGTTTTGAATTGTCAGACTGCCGGCCCTGACACCAGAAATTATTTGCATACCAGGGTCGGCAGCGTATTCGGATCACAACCTCGCCGGTTGTTACGCAGCCGCCAGGGTTTTACATTATCTACCATGTCGGCTATTTGTTGCAGAAAACAACTTCTCCCGATGTCTAAAATCATCATAAAGTCGGCATGCTTAAAAATATGTTTCTTTCCGACCACATGATAGACACATTTTTGTGTCTAATTTGTCCTCAATGTCCGTATTGTTGGAACTCTATTTTTGTACTAATATTGTGTTTTTATGTATTTTTAGGAAATAAACATTTTTGGAAAATTCGGCTCGAAAAGTTGATTTTGGCACCCGGAGGACAAGTGTTATTCGGACTCTCGCTTTTGGATAAGGGGTAACCTAATTACTAAGGGGCACCCCCAGGTCACCCCCAAGGTAGCTGCTATTCGCACCCCTACTCTGGATAGGGGGCTACCAGTTTCTTCCCCATTTGAACCGAGTTTTGGCGGGAAAAATAGTTCTTCACCTACGTAATTGTTGAAGCAAATTTTGGACGTGATATAAGGAGATTCAAGGGCTAGTTTTCATTGGGTTGGACCTGCTATAGCCTAACAGGGATGGTATGGGTGTTCGAATCGAGTTATTTGGGCTGGATAATCGTGGGATGCAAAACAGGGAAGATATTCTCAAAACAGGGAAGATATTCTACTCTCGGAATTTTTGGATGGAAGATACGTGCATGGGTCGACTGTATTGGTTGGAAACAAATTCTACAGCTCAGAGAAGACGCGTGAAAGAGATAAACCAGGAAACAAATCCCGTAACAAGTCAGAAGAATAAAAAAAAAAATATCGGGAATATTTTCATTCACTGCCGAGTAATGGGAAGATTTTTTGGATTAATGAGAAGTTATTCTTGGTCCAAAGGTGTATAAATATAACTCTTGGGTTAGCATAGAGGGGTGTCGAGATTTTGGGGTCGAGAGAAGGTCCAGAGAAGCAGAAATCAAGAGTTGATGAAACTCTGTTTCTGCTGCTGCTGATGATGAAGAACACCAAGAACACGAAGAAAAGACTCACAAGGACAGTGGTTTATCAACAGTGTCTAAGACGCACAGCGTGGGTCGCAGTGCAGTCTAAACATCAGCAACACTTGTATTTTATCGTTCATTCTGTGACGCTTTTTGTGCGTCGCAGATTACAGTTTTACACCATTTTCTCCTTTTCTCTCCATTGTAAACACCATTTGAGCTATAAAAATATATTTTGAGCGTGTTTTCATCATGAGGAGCTAAAACCCAACACTGGGACGACGGAGGAGGCTGAATTTCATGCTTGGGGTAATTTATTTTATTCTTTTTTTATGACTTTTGCATTAATCTAAAATTGAAATATGATTTGAATTAATTGGTTGTTATTTAATTTGATGATGTATGCTTAGCTTAGTTGTTTTGATACATCATGCTTAGGACTTACAATCATTGTTTTAAGAATCTATCTTGGCAAAATCAGAGTCCATGTTAATTTTATTGAGTTTTATTTGTCAAAGAATATATGAATGAACCCTGTGTAGTGAATTCGGCCAATTCCTTAGTCCCAGTACCTCTCGCCCATTGTTAATATTTTTGTATATATATTTTTATTAAATCTAAAAATTCCATTTCCTTCACAAGTCTGAAACGAATCCTATTTACTACAATCACAATCAAAAAAACATAATCACCACATCATGGTCGGCACCATAGTGACCAAATACCGTTCCGATGGTTTAAAAGAACTTGCATGTTCTCCTGATGCCTAATAGGCATAAAGTCGGCATGGTAATAAATTTCATATCCTGTCGGCCATATCAAAGCCTACATGCTAATGACCAAATACAGTTCCGGCGGATACACAGAAGAAACTGATCTCCTAATGCCTACAATCATCATAAGGTCGGCATGGTAAAAAAATTACGACCATGCCGGCCTGACTTAGTTGGCATACTGGGGAAATAAAACAGTGCCGGCAGATTTAAATTTCAAATTTTTGCAAGTACAATTGCATTGATTGACTTGTACTTATACACTGTAACGGCCAAATTTGGGCACCATCCTATAAATACACTACTTATCTCCACAAAACAACACACAACTATTTACATATACTCTCCAAAGCTCATATCATCATACACTCCATCTAACTCACCCAATAGCTCTCTACATACATATAACAATGGCTTCATTTGATTCTAATGAAGATTTTGCAATCACCAAAGCTTGGTATGCGGAAAAACAACTTAGACGTCAATCCTCCGAAAGGGTGGATTCCACAACATTTTGGGCTACGGTACACAACAAATTTAGCCAAGAGTTTGGGAATCCTAATGCAAGAAGTGTTCAACAAGTGCATGAGAGGCACCTAGTCATCGAAAACGCGATACTTGCTTTTTTAGCTCTCCAACCTCGGATTTTAACACTAGCCCCTTCACTTGTCCATTGCACAATTTGTAAGTAATTTTGTGGTTTATTTTACGTGATCCATTTTGATTTATCTTCCAATGAAACACCACTAACAAATGTAAGTTTGCTTTTGTGTTTTTGTAGCATGAAGTCGTGAAAGCGCGCTACTTGGAGGAAAAGGGGGAAGCATTCGCGTTCGATGCAAGCTATCACTTCTTGGCAGAAAGAATCCCTGAGGATAACCCGGACTACTTGGATGTTGTATCGTCTTCGGAGGAGGAAGGTTGATGGCTTTAGAAGTTTTTGTATAGGTTTTGTGGGTAGATCTCTATGTAAACCCTCACGAGACTATAACTCGTCCACTAGGGTCGCCTAGGGGTTCAAAGGCTTGACGCACATGCTAAGTGCATTCGTTTTTCCGTCAACAAGGAGTTGTATTTTATGTTTCAATCAATGTAGTAACCAAAATTGCATGAATAAAGTGAATTGCATCTATTAGAATTCAGTTTTTTTTTTGTGATAACCAAAGTCGGCAAGGTTATAAGATTACTGTAGTGCCGGCTAAATTCTAGCCGGCAAGGTAAGAAAGTTAATAAATGCCGACTAAAAAAAGCCGGCAAGGTAATAAATCAATACCATGCCGACTACCTACGCATTTATAACAGTCTCCCATGTGTCAAAAAATATTACAGTCGGCATCTTCTTCATTCGTATACCTTGCCGGCCATACTAGGTCGACACTTTCTTCATTCGTCGACCTTGCCAGCCTACTATGGTCGGCATGATCTTCATTAGTCGACCATGCCGACCTGTCAAACTTTCAGAACTGAAAGTGTGGATTTTTTTCTTTAATTTTAAGTATGATTTCATACAACAGATTTGCAATCACCTTTTAGAAGTGTTTCGGTTGTGTACTTCATTTTCGTTGCAAGAGATATTCTCAAAAAAAAAAAAAAAAAATCTCATCAAAAATCATCCCACAAAAGTTCAATCAAAAACAAAATTCATAACTTCAATTCCTAAGTTTTAATCTATTCAATCAATCTAAACTCAATTAATTAACCTAATCAGAATTTTTAGTGTTAATTAAACAAGGGAATATTAGCCATTTGGACAATATAAGGTTAAGGGGTGGCTTGGTTTTACTTCATAATGACCAGATTTTGTCTTATTGGGTATACCCCAATTAATCTGGGTATACCCCAATCAAGCCAGGTTTTTTTTTCCAAACCGAGCCGAGTCAACACATTTGATTGAAAATGAAACTTGTGAGAGCAACAATAAAAACATAAACGGTTGTTGTCCAATGCTTCTACGAGTACACGTCGCCGACATAATGAACATAAACCTTTTTCGCTTTCACACGACTAAACCCGTTTTTTTTCGATTTTTTCTTCTTTGCTTATGAGTTTCTCCCCTGCCATGAGCGGCTGATCGGACGTTCATAGATGGGTGAGAAACACATGAAACCTTAGTTTTCTGCAATTCAAGGTATAGGCTTCGTTAGGTTCGAGGTTAATTTCTAATTTAATAGAAGAAAAAGAAGGTAGTGGAGGTCAGAAAAGCTCTGCAACATCGTCTGCATCAACTGCTTTCCCACGCTTGAGCCTAATTCTTCCTACAATCTTAAACTTCTCGTTTATCCAATAAATCTCTGCATCTTTATGAATCAGACTCTCCACAACTTAACCTAATTAATTCTCCTATTTAGCCATTTGTAAGATTTGCATGCCAATTTTTACACCTGTTAGCTTCTCTATTGAACCCTATATCCTAGCTACTGATCTTAGCTATTGTTTAGTGATGAAAAATTCAATCTTCAGTTCAATTTTTAATTCATTAGTCTCTCTTCTCCAAACCCTTATCTTCCTTATTTAAGAACTGTAAACTGATGAAATTTTAACTTATTATGCTTTATTCTCTCTTACAACCCACCTGTCTACAACCCAATTTACTTATCAATTTTTCATTTCCTTCAAAATTGTAGTAGCCTTAGGCTGAGTCCCTGTATCACCATGTATGCAGTCTGGCATGGTGATGTTTCCCAATTAACCAACCAGCTTCAACTCTCCTTGAACTTGAGTAGTGGTAGACAGTTCAACTTGAATGATGTTATTCCTGATAGATTTCAAAACAATGAAGAACTGTGGACAAGCTGTCTGTTAGGAAGATTTGTGGAACCAGTTGCTAGAAACAGCTAGAATGTTAGAAATGCGTTGTTTCAGTGGAAGATTCAAGGAGGTTTTTCAGTAAAAATTGTGAGTGAGTGGGTTTACTTAGTCAGATTTGAAAGAGATGAAGAAATGCATAGAGTATTAAATGTAGCAACAAGAGTAGTTTATGGTGATTTTTTCCGCATTAGAAAATGGGAGAGAACTGAAGACTCAGCAACTTGGGATCCTACTAAAGAAATGTTCTTTATCACTATTCATAACCTAACTTCAGCTCAAGTAAATAGTGAAAATCTCAGGAGATATTTGGCTTTCATGGGAGATATTTCTTCTTTCTCCTATCCAGTGAGAAGAGCTAATGGGAGATACTCCATCACAGTTAGAGCTAGTATCAGAATTAGAAAAAGTTTGACATTCACAGTAAGAGTTGAAAATGAAATGGGCAATACCAATGACTTAACTTTCCAATTCCACCATTTTCTTAACAATTTATGTGGGTATTGTAATCTCATTGGCCATAAGATTGAGAATTGTGAGCAATTTGCATTTGATCAACAACAAGCTGAGGAACAACAAGCAGCTGCTGATGCAATCATAGCATCAATGCAGCAAATTGATGCACAACAACATCCAGAACCTGACATGATGCAGCAGGTGGACCAGCAGGACATGCAACAAGACATGAATTTCTCTGAGGATAGTCTTGCAAGTTCATACTCTGAGCAAGCAGCATCTGAGGTGACATGTACTGACTATCTCAAGCAACTAGAGGAGGAAAATGCTAGCCATGATGGCATTGAGGTACATGGTCACTGCTCTGCTGAACCAATTCAGATAAATGCTCTTAATGTTGTTGTTGCACCTTATTTTCCTAATATAAACATGGAACCAACACTTATATGTGGAGAGTGATGCATAAGAGAGATAGGCATGCACAATCATCTAACGTTGGACCTTAGCACCTGCCTGCAAATGCCACTGCCTATTTCAGAAATTGGAGTCTTATGCAATCATACTTCTATTGGGACATCCCACTACCAACAACAAAGAAGGCAAGAATTACAGAAATTCCTAAAATTGACATAAACCGCAACCCAGAACAGTTGCCTGAAGCTGAGAAAGAAATTCATGTCATTGAGGAGCAGATTAATGTCTTGGCTTATCCTCGCCGGTGGTATAAAGGAAAATCTTCAAGTGGCAACACTGATGCCACTGACCCTAAGGCAAAGGGCAAAGGAGTTGCAAAAGACAACTAATGATCCTGAACTCAAATGAATTGCAGAAACAACTAAGTGTTTTATGTGTGGACTACCATCAGGGTCCATGACTCTTTTTCTTGCTTGTTTTTTCTTGTGTAGTCTTCTTCGATTTCTTGTTTCTGCTAGCTTTGTTTGCTTGTTTTTTGTATTTACTTTCCTTCCTGTTTACCTGTAATTGTCCTGCTTAGTTCCATGTACCTCCTCACTAGGCTTTATTTCTTGCTCTGCCAGTTCTATAATATATTGTCCATTCCCATTATACAGTTGTTGTTTCCTTTCAAAACCTTAGTAATTTATGGAAGCTTTCCTTTCCTTTTTAGTGCATTGTGGTTTTTTAGAGAAATTGCCTGTAATTTAGTTCATTTCTGTTATCATTTGGTAACTTCCTATCCTTTTATTACTCTGAGCAATTTCTTCGTGTATCTTCTGATCTTACTAGGTTTCTTCTTGTATCCTTTGCTTGGCCAGTGCTTTTATATACACTGTTATAGTGTTCTTCTCATTACTAGCTTCTTTAGGTATTTTCCTCTTTTTTTTTCTACTGAGCATTTTTTCTGGGGTTCCCCTTTGTACTTCTTCCTCTATCTTCTTCATATTCTGTTTTTGTATAATTGGGTTTGTCTTAGTCTCTCTTCTCTCTCTGCTAGAAGTTCTCTCCCTTTCTCTTATTCCAGGTAGCTTTATTTTTTCTCTCAACTTTGGCTTAATTAGCTCCTGAGAAAACTCAGGTTCTTGCATTTCTTTACTCCCTTTCCTCTCATTTTCTCTTATATACTCTGATCCCTTGTGCTTTCTTTATTTGTTTCATTCCCTTATTTTTGGCTTTAGATTACCCTCCTTCCTGTGAACCCTTATACCATGAAACTGCTATCATGGAACGCCCAGTTTTTGGCACCCCAATTACCAAAGACCACTTTGATTATATATGCCAGTACAACAACCCAGATATAGTTTTCCTTGATGAGACAAAAGCCACATTGTCTCAGATGGACTTTTTCTTTAAAAACTCTAATTTCCATGACTGGTTCATAATCCCTTCTGTGGGGATAGCTAAAGGATTAGTAATTGCCTGGCACAACAACATTAATATGAAGCTATTATCTTACAGATTTAATTTTGCCATTTTGAATCAAAAGTAAATGACATTGAAATTTTGATCACATGTGTCTATGGAGCCATTGAAGTTGACGACAAAATTGAACAATGAACCCACATTTCGGACATAGATCAACAAGTAGACAAACTGTGGATTCTGATCTGAGACTTAAATGTCATTCTAGATCCAGATGAAAATCAAGGGGGGAATAAAACAAGCTCAAGCAACAAATCCTTCATCATTCAGACAATTAACTCTATGAGTTTATTAGATGCGGGTTACAATGGTTCTCCATTCACTTGGTCGAATAACAGAAAAGGCGAAGCAAACATCTGCGAAAGAATTAATAGAACGCTGATATATTATCTCTGGTCCCAACATTTCCCGGAATCCAAGGTAACTCACTTACCTAGAGTGGGGTCAGATCATACCCTAATTTTACTTGATTCTAATCCCGAAAAATTCAAGGCTCATAAACCATTTAGATGTATTAGGTCATGGCTTTCTCATCCAACACTCTCTACAGTTGTAAAATTTTCCTGGGACCTACACTCAAACAGCTCGACAGACATGAACCCAGCCTTAAAGCTTCAACTTCTATCCTCATACCTAGCTCATTGGAATTCCGAAATATTCGGGAACATTCATAAAAACATAAGGAATTTAAATAACAAAATAGATAGTATTCAAAGACATGGAAACATATCAAAGGATATAGAGATGTTGAAAAATCTCCAATCAGAATTAGGGAAGTGGTATGCGATCAAAAATGATTTTTATCATCAACTCTCTACTGATAAATTTTTCAGAGAATGTGATCAGAGCACAAAGTACTTCCATGCTACTGCTTCCAATAGAAAAAGAATAAATTCCATCAACTCTCTTAGAGAACCATCTGGTCTTTGGTTGTCGGATAGGGATCAAATCAACTCTCTATTAGTCAATCATTTTACCCATATTGGTACCTCACAAATCAGCAATAACAACTTTGATATTTCCAGCATCATTGAGCCTTGTATTTCCGAAGCATAAATTCATTCTCTTCTACAAATTCCCACAAGAGATGAAATCTGGATTACTATATCGAAAATGAACCAATAGGGCGCTCCGGGTCCCGATGGTTTCCAACCTGGATTCTTCAAATCGAACTGGGAAATTTTTGGGCCTGACATCATCAACACAGTCCAGGACTTTTTTAAATTCAGCACACTCAACCCGGATCTTAATTATTCTTTCATCACCATTATATCGAAATTATCCCCCCCCACCCCACCCACCCACCCACCCACCCACAAACTCCAAGTGATTTTAGGCCCATCAGCTTAAGCAATACAATCTACAAATTAATCTCAAAAATAATGACGAATAGAATAAAACCCATCCTTAATAAAATAATCTCTCCAAATCAATCTGCATTTCTTCCGGGAAGACAAATTACATATAATATCATAATCGCTCATGAACTTATCCACTCTATGAAAACTTCTAAAGCGAAAAAAAAAAGATAGCTAGCGCTTAAATTAGACCTCTCTAAGGCTTTCGATAGGGTGGAGTGTACATTCATCTCAAAAGCCCTTCTTAGTTTTGGATTTAGTGAAAACTGGGTGCACCTCATATTGCAATGCATTTCTACAACCCCGTTCTCTATTCTTCTAAATGGATCTCCTGAACCAAAATTCCATACTTCGAGAGGTTTAAGATAGGGCGACCCCCTATCTACTTACCTTTTTCTCATCTGCATGGAAATCTTATCCAGACTTCTGGACAAAGCAATTGTTGATAGGAAAATTTTTGGGCTCAAAATCAATAAAAACACACCAAACATCTCCCATCTATTCTTTGCCGGTGATTGTTTTCTATTCATAAAAGCCAATTTAGTTGAGGCAAAAAATCTGCTAGATATTTTATCCTTATTTGGAGATATCACTGGGCAAATGGTAAATCTCCAAAAATCTAGTGTTTGTTTTAGTCCTCGGTTACATCCCAAACACGGGAAAATCATAGCTAAAATTCTTAAAGTTCCCCTGATGACTAAAAACGATAGATATCTTGGCACCCCATTGTTTTTTGATGAAAATAGAAAAGCTAACTTTGAGCCGCTTGTTCAAAAATACTACTGCACTCTGCAAGGATGAAAATCGAAACTCCTATCCCAAGCAGGTAAAACAGTCTTAATTAAATCTATTCTGCAAGTTTTCCAACGTATCAAATGCAAGTGATCGCCCTTCCAAAAGAGACCCTTGATCAAATGGACCGAATCCAGAGAAACTTCTGGTGGAAAAAAGAAGGGCAGAAAAGACAGGGGGGATTCATCAGAGCTTGGGCCAGCATATGTAAGCCTATCTCGCAAGGAGGACTAGGAATAAAAGATCCTCATAGCTTTAACATAGCTCTCCTCACAAAACTTGCCAGTCGCCTTATTTCAGATCAAGATCAGTTATGGGTCAAACTCCTCCGAGTAAAATACTTTCCAAATTCTCATCCTTTAGAAGCCACTAGAACCTCTAATTTATCATGGATATGGACAAGCATACAGAAAGGCTTAGACCTAATTAGAGGTAATTTTGTCTGGCAAGTTAGAGATGGTAAATCAACAAAAATATGGGAAGACAGATGGATTCCAAACGAAGAAATTATCCCTCAACCTACCAACCTTCAAGAACAAGCCCCAAAAATGGTAGAGTTAATAACGGAAGACAATAAATGGGATCAGGAAAAACTGAACAAATTCATCAACCCGGAAGACAGAAGAATAATACAAGCTATAACTTCAAGGATTCAGGAACATGACAAAATGAGATGGAAACACCATTATTCTGGAAATTTCTCTGCAAAAAACATATATAATTTCTTAGTAGATCAAGTTCAAGATAACAATACCCCAATTGATTTCCCTTGGGAAAAATTTTGGAAAATTCAGGCGATTCCAAGAATCAAATTATTCATTTGGAAATTAATTCAGAAATCTCTTCCTACTTTTGTGCGACTTGGATCCCATAACACAGATATTGATCCTAACTGCCAGCTGTGTGATGCACAAGTTCACGAAACGGACAATCATCTCTTCAGATCCTTCCCATTCGCTAGAGCTATCTGGTTTGTTTTTTCGCTTGACAGGCTCATTTCGATAGGAGACACTGACACAATGGATAGTTGGATTAAAGGGTGGATATCGGGAAAAGATCCAACTAACCTAGTGGGAAAAATAGCCACCATTCTTTGGTTCATTTGGAAATACAGATGCTCGGTATTTTTTGAGACAATATCCCTAACCCAACTGAACTGAACAGCCAGATAAACATATTCCTGCAATCTATTCCCTCAAAAACAATTCAACAAGGCATTAATTACCAAAAGGTGAAGCCGGTCAATTATAAATGGTCTGACTTAAACTCAGAT